>NW_024868951.1:0-47565 GCF_013358625.1 Macadamia integrifolia
GCCACTTTAGTCAGACAAACGTCTTGGCATGCGTCACGCAGCACTATAAGCCAATTATAGTGAGTGTCACGGGTGGACACTTTAATAATTCACCTTGTCAAGACTTTTCTGGAAAATAGTGGGTCCTCCCACGTGGAATGCCAGAAAATCTTTTCGTGGCTTAATATTAGTCACACACCTGGACTACGAACAATATATCTTTCGGCCGAAGCTTATCAGCTTCTGACAACCACCCCACACCTTATTAGGTGTATCTACTTTTTGAAAGCAACACCTTATCTTGAGGCTGTTCAACTTTCACTTTCGGTTGATTAGATGCCTATTCGACGCCATCTCCATCAAAGCCCATCAACATCTCTCAACCATAATTTGTTGAAGTTTGGTGTCCGCCATCTATAAAAGGAGAAGCTCCTCATCCATGGAAGACACTGAAAAATAATACCGCGAGAAATAACACCGAAGCATAGCATTATAGAGTGTGTAAATTCTGAGTGTTCTGTAAACATTCTATGAGTGATTGTGAGTAGTGAGTACAAGTGTTCTGTACATTCAATATTGTTTTCTTCCATCTTCTTCTGTAAATCAAAGTCTCTCATGTAAGATTACTTTACTCTTGTTTTCGTTTTTCATCTAATTTGATTTCTCTGTATTATGTTTGCTATTAGAAAATTAAAAGAAGAAATTGCTTTCGTAGATAGTTTAATTGATCTTTCATATGCTTATATAGAATTTTATATTCATTTATTTGCTGAAAACCCTGACCACTTCTCTAACCTTCATCGGTTAGAAACTCTTGAATTAGCAAGACTCTACACTAAGAAGAAACAATTGTTTAATCTAATAGCTTCCCTCGCATAATCTGTTGGATAGTTAAGACTTGAGCGTCTTCCAAAGAAATTGTAGCAGGGGATGCAGAGGTACTAGCTACTATATTTTGATTAGCTAGTAGATCCTTAAAGGAAGCTTCTTCGACAACATCTTGCTCAAAGTTATGATGTGAATTATAAAGTTCAAGAATCTGAATTCGTTGTTTAAGATCTCGAACTTCAGTTTTAACTTCGTTGAGGTCCTTTCTGAGTTCTTGAACAGTAGGTTCTCGAGGGAGAGATGTGGCTTTAACTCGATTTATTATAATTTTAAAACTATAATCTTGAACCTTGGGTTGAGTAGGAATTGGGCTAGGCCGAGTATTATCCTTCACTAAGGTTATGTATTCTTGTAAGAGTTGAGCCTTAGTGGTAGGATCATTGACTTGGTCAATGGTTTTGAGAATGAATGATTCTTCAGAAGAAAGAACCATCAAACCATTTTCCTTAAGCATAGCCTGATAGGGATCACAACTACAGTGAGGAGTCTGAGATTTAGACTCAGAGGAATCACTATCGAACTCAAGTTGAGCAATATCTTGATCTGAGTTAGACTCAGAGTCTAGCTCAGGGTCAGAAGAGTTGTATAGTAAGACTCTTTCAAGATTTTGCTTCTGAGAATCCTCGATTTCTAAAAAATTGATTCTGGCTTTAGTTCGACAGTTATTCTTATAGTGTCCTACTTTTCCACACTTATAACAAATAGGAGGTTTGTTTGGAAAAGTATTTTGAGGACAAGATTTAGAAAAGCGTTTCTTGAATAAGCGTTTAGGCTTAGTCTTATATTGTTTAGCCTGATATTTAGGCTTGGAAAACTTAGAGAGTTTCCGATGAGTTTTCTTTTCAAATCCAAATTGTTCACAGAAATCTCCGAGTTCTCAGAATCCAACTTGTCTCTCTTTAGACAATTGTTTCTTAAGTTTAAGGTCTGTGCAGGGTTGAAGACCTTCGTTGCATACTTCAGCAGCTAATTCCCCGTATGTGTATTGCTCGAAGGGAATAGTGCCATTATGCTTTGCTTTAAGTCTATACCTAACCTTTTGAGCAAATAAGGGCGGTAGACCAGAGAGAAACTTTTCCTTCCATATAGAATTGTTACAATATTCTCTGGAAAAGACTTTAGCAAAAAAGACATCTCTATGCCACCTATAATGAGATAGTGTAGGACATCGAAGGTTCATTAATTGTTCTCTTGTTCAATCAGCTAGGATTTCAGCTGGTCCAACAAAGTGAAGAGTTATAGTTTAGACCAGTGTTAACCGCATCTTCCTGGTCAACATAAACAGTTCGCTGAGCATAATTGCCATCAGCTAATATATATATATATATATATATATATATCACTTTTTGTGTGGTTGCTCTGACAAGAAGAATGTTTATCTTTGCAGCAAATTACTATTCTCCATATTTGTGCTTTGCATGGTCAATTCAAACTATGCTCATCTCGTGGAACCCACCTCCTGAACTTTCTTAAGGTCAACATGGACAGTTCTTGCCTTGGTTCCCTTAAGACTTGCAAGCATAGGTGGCATCTTCATGAATCACCATGGAGTTTTTATTTATTTTTTTGCATAACATATAGGTTACTCTTTATGATTTTGTTGGTGAAGCTTTAGCGATTAGATGACCCCTCATCATCACAGTTTTAAGGAACTATCAGCTCTTTATTGTGGAAATTGATAATCAAATCCAACATCAATCAATGTATTGAACTTCAATCCCCCTCGGCCTCTCCCTCTTAAAGGATAACAAAAATGATGGAAGATTGTTGTTGTCTTGCTTTTTGTTTCTAGCAAGTTATCTTCCAGCATACCGATCGATAAGGGAATAATGTGATTGATATTGTGGCCCCCTTTGGTTCCATACATCGTCTTTTTGAAATGTGAGAAACTCTTGGCTTAACATGGTATATAAAGTAATGGCAAACCATTTCCATGGTGCCAGAATTCATTTATGCAAGGACCAACCAATCCAATTGGCTCTTGAGGAGTGAGGGCCCTGAGTTGAGTCAAAAGTTGGAGCAGGTGATCTATGCCCCTGATCACTGGCAGAAAATGGCAAATAAATTTGTCAATTGTGCAGACTTGCATGCTCTGCTTTCCTAAAAAAGCCATCTGATTCAGACTTTTAACACCAACAAAGAGAATCCGAATCTGAGTTTCTGATGCATGCAAGTTCTCATATATTGTCGCAACAGCATTTAAGATTTTCATGTTTATTTCCTTCTTGCGTTGATTTCATGGTTTTATAGAACTTCAGGGGTTGAATTTTCTAGCCACTTTCTTATCTCATTTTGGCTGAAATTTTACAAGGGAAATAGAAAGGGATCCTATATCATACAGATCCACCAATGTAAGGCCATATGGTAGGTCATGAAATGGCATGCTTCAACAGGCATAGTGAATTTAAAAGGACCTTTTCTTAAAAGATATCAACGTTCGTTCCACATAAACCTAAGGAAATGTCTGTAGAAGCACTTGAGGAAAACCTGGAACTGAGTTCACCATAAGGTACTATTACCATGGTGCTGTGGGTGAGCTTACTGACCAATCACACAAAAGGACAGCCCAATAAGGCTAATGTGTGACTGGCTAATTGGCCACCTATAAACACAAGAAAACTTTAATGTGCCAATACAATAGAAACAATTAAGAATAAGAACAATTGAAAAGGAAAAGGGCCTTGAAACAAAGCTAGGCCACATCCTAGGATCAAACCCAAAGTCACTCACAATTGAGCATTTGAGACATTGTCACAATGGCATTTTAAATTTTCATGTTCATTTCCTTCTGGTTTTGGTTGTTGAGGTATTGTCACAATGGCATTTTAGAATTTCATGTTCGTTTCCTCCTTATAGTGTAAATTTCAGCATTTTTTGCTGAAATTTTACAAGGGAGATAATTATGGGGTCCTCCATCGTATGGAGCCACCAATGTATGGCCATGTGGTAGGTCATGAAATGGCATCCTTCAACAGGCATAGCCGCATAGTGAAATTAGGAGGAGTTCTTAAAAGATATCAAGGTCCGTTCCACATGAATCTGAGGAAATGTCTGTAGAAGCACTTGAGGAAAACCTGGAACTGAGTTTACCACAAGATACTATTACTATGGTGTTTTGGGTGAGCTTACTGACCATTCACACAAAAAGACAGCCCAATAAGGCTGATGCGTGACTGGCTAATTGGCCACCTTTAAGCACAAGAATACTTATTTAAGATAAGTAAGAAAGCCCACAAAATATGATCACATCGGAGTCACTCACATTTGGAACCTTTGCTTCCAAAAGTAAACAAGTAGAACTCAAATTACCAAAACCAGTAAATGCCGAAAAGTTAGAACATGCAGAAATAAAAGAAATACTATAAGGTGCATTGGAGTAGAAGTAAGAGAAAAGGTAAAAATAGTGTAAAAAACACTCCCTTGATGCAATGATATCTGCATAAAACAGAACTGCAGTATTCATCCAAGGGCATGTCCAGGAAGTGATAGTCATATTATCTTCTTATAATATTGCAAATTTACCAGTAAAGCAATCAACCATTTAAGAACGCAATATTATAGTCGTATGATCATGACCTGTAGATAAAGAAAAACAAACACAGGGCATTTCCTATTTACGACAGCATGAGCATCAACAACAATTATAGTAATAATGGTGGCAACATGGAAGGAAAAATCAGAAACGTGCATCAGCTAACATTTTGATTTGATTGATTCGATTCAATTAAATCAGGTTTGTAATATTAGAGATTCCCATTCATTGCATCCAATCTTTCCAGTTCCTGATATAATTTAGTATCCATAAGTACAAAAACTAACCAGAGGAGCCACAATAAAATCGAAACCTCCAGAGACATTGAAAGCTAAAACATCCACAGTACCGTAATAGTCGCTTTTATCTCCAACCGTTTGTCCTAGCGGCATCTTCTTTACCAGAGAAAGAGCCCAAGGAGAAACCTTTATGAATTTCTCTTCGAATATTACCAACTAAGAAAGAGAATCAAAACAAAAGTTTTTCTTTGAAACCCTTTTGGCTTCAGTCAGAGACAGAATGAGATTTGGTTGAAACCAGTAAGTCGTGACTGACAGATAACTCTCTTAGAAGAAGGACTGGAATGAAAACGGCCTAATGATGGTCCAACTTGGAAGTTAGAATTCTGATTTTGTAACCGTAAAACGCTGGTAAGAGACTTTGGATTGGGATGTTTGATGCCTAGAGTCAAAAACATAAGTTGAAATAGAAGATAAAGTTTTCCTCTACCGTCCGTGGGTGAAGAAGGAAATGTCCACCCATGCCCACCCCCTTCTTGAAATGCAAGACGAGGGAAGAAATATGAGGGCGAGCGACCCTGCGGTTTTAGTAGGATTTTTTTGGTGATCCAACAAGTGAGTCTGACTACTAAATACTGGCCTGCGCACGTGTGGAGACCAACTAGGTTTATTCTTGAACGAACTCTGTAGGAAGACTTTCGGGTTGGAAAACCATGGACGGGTTGGGCTTGGGGTTAAGTTCACCAAGGACACAATTTTCCTCCACCCACAGTGAACCTAAATCTCTTCACCTAAAACCTTTTTTTGTGGTTGGATAGTGCTTATGGAAAATGAAAATGGTGTTTTGGACCACGATGGTGGATGAAGAGATTCTTGATTTATAATAGTGGAAGGAAAAAATTCGTTATTGTTGTGGTAAAAAATCGTCCTAGGCTTTATGTATAACCTGCAAAGAGGAACAGATATAAAAGAGTTAGCATTGGGCTAATCAACGGGAAACTCAATGCCTAAGTCATATCTCTCGATAAACAGTATATTTTTTAGTAATGAGAAAGCATCGATCCCTTTAAAGAGGGGGTTTACCTGAGTATTTATAGTTGTCGTAAGGCGGTTGTGGAGAGTCCCAACTTGGCAATGGTCCTAGAACCGGCAAGTGTCCAGATAAGGTAAGAGTTGCATTTGGAGTGTGCGTAGATAGCGAGTATCCTTATTGAAGAGGAATTCTCCTTCCTTTTAAGGAAGACTTTGAGTCCTTATGGGTGATCTGTAATACCCTACTTCTTAAACCCGGTCTGATTACACGATTGACCCGGTTTAACCATGTAGGACCCGAACCGGAGAGAATTAGAGCGGGTTCCTTATGGACTATGATGGCAAGGGTGACCTTAAACACCGGCTGGCCCGACAAGTCCGAGCCAGTGCCAGAAGAGACGGGAATACCCAAGTCGCGTACATGCACCTATCATAAGGCCATGTACGGATAAAGCAGGTATGTAGTCGTATATTAAGGTGCATACGTATATTACATCGTATGCCAAGAGCGAGATTCACGCCGAGGGCCGAATTCTGTCAAAATCCCAAGTTTTGGCCCTCAGATGGGCCGACAGGTGGGCGCATCCACCCACCTGAGTGACCCACCCATGTGAATTACTTAGTGTTTTAAAGAAGTATATATATAGCATTTATTTTCTTTTCTTCCTCATTTATGACACTCGGACGTTGGTGAGAAGAGTAAAGAGGAGAGAGAAAAAAAAAAGGAAAGAAGAGGAGAAGAGAAGGAAGAGGAAGAAGAGATGGATGTCAACGGCGTCGAGGCGTGATCTTCCCATTCCGACGCCGAAAGAGTGATCTCCAACATTAGATCTACGTTTAGATGTGAGCAAAGGTTGGGTTCCTTAAATTTTCATCATACCCAAGTAAAACCCTTGATTTGGGTAGGGTTTCTCGAGATCTTGTAAGTCCCCTTTGAAATGATGAATCTAAGGTTTAATAGATGATTTATGTGTCGATCTTGAAGGATTCGAAGAAGTATTTACGAGGTTGGAGAAGCATTGTAGATTTGAAGTGATTTTGAGGTTTTAAAGGTGTTCTTGAGCAAAGAAGGTAAGATGGCTTTCCATTCCTTAAATCTAACCTAGATCTAGGGGCCCGTTTGATAACGTAACCAGAAACGTGTTTCTGTGATTTTCTGTTCTCAGAAACACAGAAACAGCATAAATACCGTTTGGTAAACGTGTTGTATTCTACTTGTTTCTTGAAGCGTAAATTGAAATTTATAACAATTTATGCTTCAAGAAACATGAATGACAAAACAAGTTTTACTTGTTTCGCTTGTTTCTCGAAACAAAAAAGCGGAACAAAAAAGTTCGATACCCCGACCCTTTTAAAAATCCAAAGTGCATTTTGGGACCTTCATTCGAAGATCAACAGAGAAGAGACCTGTACAACCGTTGAAGACGACGGTTCCCCAGTTCACCGAGATCTCTTCTCCCCCTGCGTAACCGACGACGAGGAAGCAGCGATCTCCTCCTGCGTAACCGACGACGAGGAAGCAACGATCTCCTCCGACGTAACCAACGATGAGGAGCTCCAAGCATCCGACGATCGCGAGTTTAGCCTCACTGTACAAGAATAGAAGACGACCTGCAGCCCTGCGAGTTCAGGCTCTGCTCCTCCTGCGTAATCGACATCACCGGATTTCTCTGCCCCTCCTGCGGTCACCCTCTTCACAATGAAAGGATAAGAAGTCAAGATTCCCTTCGAAGAACGCAAGCTACGGCATCTATTGAACCTCCCCTGTCTCTGGACCCGTATGATTCCTTCTCCCAACTTCATCTCGTGAACCCTAGTTTTCCATCAACTGCTCATCTCGTGAACCCATACGGTGAGGAGATTCGTACGATTCGTGCAGAGATTCGTCTCTGGTTTCTAAAGATACTCCCACCTCCAAAGATAAAAGCCATCTCTTTTCCCCTCAAATCTGAAGCGTACTCAGTTCCTCTGATTCTGTTCGAAGTTCGGCTAAGAATCCAAGGAGAGTTAGAGATAGCAGGCGAGCTCGGTAAGTGAATTTTTCCCAATTTGGATTTTTATAGACTGCCACTGCTTTTGTTCGATTTAGGGTTTTTTCCCCTTTTTTCCTAATAATTGATTTAGATTCCTATGGAATTTCATCTATGGGTTCCTATATGGATTTCACAGTCGAACACTGACCCCGATTTTGGGGTTCTGTCACAAGAGGAGATGACAGAAAACAGAACGAAACCTATTCGTGTAAATGATCGGAAAACTCAACTGATTCAGAAGCTCAAATTCAGAGCATCGTTATTTAACAGTCATTTATATAATGGTAGAATAACAAAGAGAGACAAACATATCCAGATTCAATACTCCAGAGAGTAAATAGAAGCAGAAAAAAGAGAAAAGAGATTGAAGTATGGTGAGCTGCTGTTGACTGAAACCCATAACAAATTTCAGAGAAGTGGAATAGAGATTGAAGTTGAAACCATTTCCAACTGCAATCTGAACCCAAACTGCATCTCCTAGACCAACCCATGGTGTCTCCCTGCTTTCAAAATCGGCATGGTTCATCAACATGGGAAACAAATGTTGGATGGATCTTCTTGTCAACCTAATGTGGGGTTATAAAAGTATTGCTATATAGGATTATTGCGTTGCAGTAGAATGTAGGATTGACAGTTTAGCCAAAGTATGAATAAGCAGGTTACTCAAGAACTGTTGTGATCTTAATTTATTTCAATGTCATGGCACTTTGGACATTGGTGACTCCTCTGTGAAAACATAATCAAGATTGTCAACACAAAAGACTATATTAAGAAAGAGAGAGGGTTTCCCTAAAAGGCAACATGCCCCTGCATCAGCAACGGGCCTGAGATTTCCACCCTTCAAGAGGGGTAGGTCTTTCAGTTTTCAATCTTTTATTGGGTTTGGGTCTATTGGTCAGTTATCGGTCCTTTATAGATCAGTTTCCAATAAATAAAAATTATCTTAATTAGTAAAGAAACTTCAACTAGCATTTTTTTTCTTCTTTGTTAGAAGAAAATTTGAATCCCTGCTCCCTATAATGGGAGATGAGGAAATATAATTGGTCACTTCTACCTTTCTTGTCTTGTTGGTGACCTTTTAGACTTTACTTCCAATTCTCTCTCTCTCTCTCAATGTGGTTGTTTTCATATTGAAAGGATCCTTTCCCCCACCCCCTTTCCTCTCTTTTTTTCTAGCCATAGCTCATGAGATGACAAGAATTGGAACTTTTATTATACTTTTGAAAATTAGACTTTTGAAACCTTTAAGGTTAACCCATTAATGTTTGTGGCTGCAATGGATTTTGCATTGTTTTCCATTGTGTTTCTATAAAAGGGTTCAAGATTGGATGGTTTTGAGATCATTAGGCTGCTTGATATTTATTTTCTTATCTGGTTGTTTGCATGAATCACTTGTAATCTAGATTGTTCTCCATATTGCATTGTTTTCCATTGTGTTTCTTTAAGGTTACCTTCCCTCTAATGATTGTTCAGAGATATGAGATCCCCAAGATCCCCAACCCCCAAAAGTACTACTATAATCTGGAATGAAGCAGAGCTAAGATCATTCATCAATCTCATGGTTGATAATGTCCGAAACGGATTGAAGACAAACTCAACATTCACAAAGGTTGGTTGGGACAACATTACAAAAGGGCTTGAAGCCGAATTCAAAAGGCCCTTTGCGAAAGTACAACTACGTAACAAGATGAATAAGTTACGCAAGGAGTACAACAGCTTCAGGGCTTTGTTAGAAACAACTGGTTTTGGATGGGATGCGAATGCTCGGACTGCCACAGCTGATGATTCAGTATGGGAATCTGCTATTCAGGTATGAATATGATTTTTGGTTTATAGAGGGTAATTTTTTGTCAATTTTTGAAAAAAATGTGATGATTAATTGAAAATATTTTGAATAACAGGGAAACAAGGATTGGGCAAAGTATAGAAGAAATGGTCTCCCCATGTGGCCAGAGTTGTTAGAGATCTTCTCCGACTCTAGTGCCCGTGGGGATAGAGGTCTGTCACAGGCAACAGTTGTCACTCCAACGTCAACTAACCTTGAAATTGATGATGATTTACATGACACTGATAATTATGACAGTGATGCTTGTACTGGGACACCCAAGGGGTCAGCTCCTCCGAAGCGGCGACTTGATAGGACTCCTACGGATCGTAGGAGGAAGAGCCACACACGGACATTGACGAACTCCGCTGAGGACTTTAGAACCTCCGTCCGATGGAGGATGGAAAAGGGATCAACCTCTGCCACCTCAGCAGTTACCTGACCACCTGACCCTATTGTTGATGGACCATATAGCATGATCAGCTGTCAGAAGCTACTGGACAGTTTGGAGGATATCCCAACTGATTTGTATGTGTTAGCGCAGCGTAAGATACACAGTGACCCTGGGTGGCGCATGTCTTTTGTTGAAGTGAGACCTGACAGGAGGTTATGGATGATACATGGCCTTAAGGAGTGAAAGTAACAGTTTTTGAAAGCATAAATGAACTTTGAAATGTTTTGTTTGGATTTTATATGACTTGATATTGACTTACACACTGATGTCTTTTATCGTATTATGGTTGATGTTGATTTTGACTTATGGATGCTTTGTTTTATTTTGATTGCATGTGCTTCAAATTTCTAGTAGTAGAGATGACTGTTTATGATTGTTAAATATTATGCCTTTTATATTATTGTGTGTTTATTGATCAGCTTTGGGATAATTTCACTACTGATGACTTGTTATTAGATTAGAATGATATTAGATGGTACATTTATGGACTCTATTCCTTTATATATTGAATGTGTCCATTCATACAGGGATGTCAAATCAATTTCCAACTGACATCACCGGGTCATCGTCAGACGATGATGACATGGTTATAGTTCACCAGTTCCAAAACATTCTCAGTATGTATAGGATGAGAGAACCTCTGAATGATAGTAGTTACACAGGACCTGTTAGGGTAGCTGAGGTTCTTGCAGGTCATGCTGACGTGTGTTACCAAGAGTTTAGACTCGAGAGACATGTATTTCTCAACCTGCGAGACCGAATGGTACATAGAGGCTGGTTAGCGGATAGCCGTTTCATTCGAGTAGATGAGCAGCTAGCGATATTCCTCATGATAGTAGGTCAAGGTTTGAGTAATAGACAAATGCAACGTCGATTCAATCGTTCAGGACAGACGATTAGTGTTGTCTTCCACACGGTGTTGCAAGTAATGCTAAATTTGTCGCTAGAGACGATCAGGCCACCAAATTTTGATGTGGTACCTCCAGAGATAACCAACAATCCAAAGTACTATCCATATTTCAAGGTAACTGAGACTTCTGATGGTGATTATTTATTTCGATGTTTCGAATGAAATATCAATGCAATTTACACAATTATATGGACTAACTTATGTTCAATGGAAAATAGGATTGCATTGGTGCTATTGATGGCACCCATATAAGTGCCATCGTACGTAGGTCAGAAGAGACACGTTATCGTAATCGAAAGGGTATGATCACACAGAATGTTATGTGTACATGTTCATTCGACATGCGATTCACATTTGTGTATGTGGGTTGGGAGGGTAGTGCACATGATGCAAGGGTATTGGATGCAGCAAGAACCAATGATAACTTAGGGTTTCCTCATCCCCCATCAGGTAAAAATGTATTATGAATTTTTCTGTTGTCTTTTCACATATAGTAGACAGGGAATATAGATCTAATCCCATAAATGTTTTCATAATATTTGAAGGCAAATATTATATTGTTGACTCGGGCTACGCCAGTCAACTGGGGTACTTGGTGCCATTCCGAGGACAACGGTATCACTTGCAAGATTATGGTGAAGGTAGGCCTGGACTAAGGATAGCTAAGGAATTGTTCAATCATAGACATTCGTCACTGCGGAATGTTATTGAGAGAACATTCGGTGTATTGAAAAATAGATTCCACATATTAAAAAGTATGAAAGCGTACGATATTGAAGATCACTCAAGAATCGTGGTCGCCTGTTGTGGGCTCCACAATTACATTAAGGAACAAGCTATTCAAGATCAGTTGTTCAATGAGCTTGGAAGTGAACAACAAATTGATGACCCAATGAATCCTGATACTCATGCGTACCATGCTTCCGCATCTGATGTCTCCCAGCGACTATCTGCAAGACAAATGTCTATAGTGCGTCTTAATATAGCCAACCAACTGCAATTTCAAGGAGAATGTCTACAATTTCGTTAAATCGATCCTGAAATTTTGGTAAATGAATTTTTTATGTATTAAAAGGTAGACGCAGAAATTAGGTCACAATTTTTCCTAAATACCGTGTGTATGGGGTGTTAGTAAAAATACTTCTGTTCGCTTCATAATGTTTACATTGTGATGACTTGTAATATTTCTGTTGTACAGATGTCTTCCACTGACCCCGCAATGGCAAGGTGTGACTACTGTAATCAGTTGTGCGATAAGTACACAACGAAAAATGGACCTAATAGAGGAAGAACGTTCTTCAAATGCCCAAGGCATAATGAATATTTTATGTGGGTAGATGAATTTCGCTTATGTGATTGTGGCGAGGGACAGTGCAAGGTACGCGTCGCGAAGACAGCAACGAACTTAGGTCGTCGTTTCTGGTGTTGTCCTAAATCCAATGGGGTATAATTATTTTATTTTATTTTTTAATCAGCATACTATTCGACCTATATTATCTGAATATATTTCAAAACTAAATTGATGAGTACTTGCAGCCCCTTGATCGAGGTTGCAAATTTTTTCGATGGATTTATGGAGACATCAATTTGACAAGTGCACAGTCTTCCGATTGTGGAACAAGCAATTCAATGGTTGGAGCTCAACCTTCTCCATCAGCACCTTCCTCTGATTTTGTGAAAGGTTATTTGGAAAGAGCAATCAAAGGTGAAGAGGAGAAGTCTAGAGTACTGAAAAACGAAATGGATGTGTCTGAGGAAAAGCGAAGGATATATACCGATATCCTAGAGGCCATTAATAACATAGACATAAATAAAGGTGGTAGTTAGAGGGTAATGACCAACTATTGGAAACTTGTAAGACATATGGCATAAACATGGGAATATTTGCATTTTAATCTACTATTATTGGTTGACATATAATGTTTCGTAACATTATGATGTAAGTTCGAGATAAGGAAATTGGTAGTTGTAGGTATGATTAAAATGAAGGGTCATGAGTTTCTGAAGAAAGTAAGGCTCCGTTTGGTATCGTTCTAAAAGAACGTTTCTGGAGTTTTTTCGTTCTATTGGAACGAAAAATGGAATCTTTTGTTTGGTCCGTTTCTGTTTTTCTAAAACAAAAAGTGAAAAAAAAACTGAAAAAACGAGATTATACGGAACTCCATTCCCAGTTCCGTTCCATTTTACAAAAAAAAAAAAAAAAATCTGTCCAAAATGTTCCCAGAAATAAAATTTATCAAACACCTTCTTACCCGTTTCTGTTTCTAGAAACAAGAATTATCAAACACCCTTCTTACCTGTTTCTGTTTCTGCCGTTTCTTGAAATAGAAACAACAGAAGCGTTATCAAACGGGCCCTAGGTTAGAACCATCCTATAAGACCTTGAATGTGTGAAGAATGGGTTTGGAAAAGCCCCATTTGAATCCCAAAGATTAGGAGAAGTTGGGAAGAAACAGCAGGTTTCCCGCCAAAACCGGCAGGCCATCTGGCTCGCCTATGGGCACCCGCCTGAGAGGGCAGGGCCCTCGGGCACAACCGACGGGCCAACCGGTGGGCCACCCTGCCCGCCGGTCTTAGCAGACCCTCTGGCCCAATCGGCAGGCCAAATCGACGGGCCAACCGGGGGGCCAACCTACCTGCCGGTCCAGACCGGTGGATCAGACAGGTGGGCTGTCTGATCCACCCGAGAGGCTCCGAATGTGATTTTTACGTCCGATTGGACCCAAATCGGATGTGTGACCTTATTTTAGGATTCTAAACATGATCGTATCATTGGATCATGTTAATCTTGATCCCAAAGTGGCGAAATACTAACACCGCTCACTCATGATAGGTTCACCAAATCTCACGCTTCTCGCACCGGATCTCACCCGTATCAAACGGGAGTCCTTGTACACTACAAGTAAGTGGGGAGAGGACGTTTGGCCCTGTTTCAAGGCATTGTTTGGCATTCATTTAATTGTATCTAGTCTAGCCATGCCATCATGAAGATGCTATGTAGATCAGTCATCCTTATATTGTTATGCATGGGTGTTGTGTTTACTTTCTAAATGCCAAGTGATGAGATGCTTATGGGATGAATGTTGACATCATTGTGCATGATGCATTAATAGACTAGATGCCATAGTTGGCTTGGAAACGAGTGCATTGGTGGCCCATGGTATGGGACGCGGTGGCATTATGCAATCGTACTATTGTCATATAGGAGCATGCGGTTTAGGATTTTCACCTTCTCGTGTTACGACCCTTCCCAACAGGGGTTAAGGTGTTGGGTTACCATTTGGGTGGAAGCAGTGGCTCACGGTTGTCGGGTCACTGTGGCGGTTAGACATAATGCCCGACGGGTTATTAGGACAGTCGGCAACCCCGGTGGTATATTCAAGAGGGTCAATCGTACTGCTTTTAAATTTCTGGAGTCAGCACCTTCAATTTCAGTCATTTACTTTTCTGTTGAGAGCCGGTGGTCGGCATGTTTTTACTTTTTTGAGTACTCACGGTGGGCCTTCTCCGACAGCCCTATGGGCGTATCGCGGGATGGAGTTCGCGGCTCATACCCGGAGTATACGTGCACTGTGGTTGTAGTAGCACTAAACCAAAGACTTAGTAATGTTGCTTAGGTGGATGTGATTTAAAATGTAATGCATAGCATATAGTGCATATGGTTGTGATTGTTGTGTGGACTGTTGTGTGGTTTATCTTTCCACTTACTGAGCTAGTGAGCTCATCCCACGTGTGGACCTCTTTTTAGATGATTTTACAGGTCATCCATCTGAAGAGCACGAGTCGGATCCCACGGTTGAGTTCCATGAAGAGGACTGGTGGGCCCCTGAGGAGTTAGAGCACGGCACTGATTTCTTGTGCGAGAGTTGTGCTGCGGGACCACAGTTCTGATGCCGAGCTGAGCTCCACTTTTGAGGCCGAGCTGAGCTCTACCATGTGATGCCGAGCTGGGCTCAACCTTTGATACCGAGCTGAGCTCTAGGCTTTGATACCGAGCCGAGCTGTATACTCTGATTTTTTATGGTTTCCTTTATGTACTTTATATGTGAATTGTACTTTTATTGTGTAAATATCATGCCTTCGGGCCCACATGTAATTAACTATTGTATCACAATTCGGGTATCAAGTATTATGGGAATATTCACAGGTAAACCAAGTCTTCCGCTGAACTGATAAGCTCTTTCTTAGTTGTGTGTATGCTGTGGTGGAATACTGTATCAGATGATCCTGGCAGGTTTGGGTTAACCGATGTTAACCCGGTCACTAGCCCGGTTCTGTGTGAACGGGGTGTGACAATGGTGGTATCAGAGCGTGATGCTCTACTCCACTCACAATATACTATTAGACCCCATAGAATCTATAATAGGAAATGTGATTGGGTTAATGTAAAAACCTTAAAGAATTAAAAGACAAAGAAAGAAAAGAATAAAAAAATGGTTGCATTTAGATATTGCATGCATGGCATGCGTGAGAGAAAATAAAAGGTTAAGTAATTGGTGTCATAACCCATTGAGTACAAGTTTGACGAAATTTTGGCAGCATAACGGCGCAAAATGAGATTTCCAAAAATTTTCACACAAACACCTGATAAACAATATATTCATATATGACAATGATCAAAAGTAACAATAGACACCACATCTAAACTACACAAGTATTCAACATATATCACCGCAAACCACTATCAAAATACATTATCCCACAAATAAGTCCAGTTACAATGCAAGTACAAGGAATGAGAAAAGAAAGGAAATATACAATAGGATCCAATAACAGGAAACAGATGAGAAGCTAGTGTGGACGAGCTAATCCCTCACTGATCGTTATCGTCGTCATCTATGATTACTACGTTCGTCGGAGGTCTAGAGTTGATGTCGAGGAGATGGTCGTAGTAGTCAAACCTCGCGTTCATCAGCCATACCTCCCTCCGAAGTCGGCCAAAATCTGCTGAGATGGTGTTAGCCGTGGTGTCCAAGTCCTAGCCCAGTCTGAGGAAGGAGTTCTCCAAAGTAGCATGCCTCTCTAGGATGCGTTCCTCCCTGGAAGCACTCTCGTCCAGCCTTCTTAGCAGCTGATCTTGGCCATCCTTCAAAGCCCTCATGGTGGACATCATGCCCTCAAAGTCATATGCACCACTCTTAGGTGGTGGGGCTCTATGTTGTGGGGCTGTAGCTCTGGTGAAGCCAGGATCGGTACCTCCCGACTCCCGAGGCACCTCCTCAGGGATGTCCTCATCCACCAAGTCATCCTCCTCATCCTGAGGAACATAGTCCTCATTCTTCTCATTGGACTCCTCCTCCATGAGAACATCCTCCATAGGGGCAGCCCTCCTATCCCTACCTCTCTGAGCTCCTGCTCTTGGAGGTGTATCCATAAGGGTGTGGAGACCCATCCTCAAGAGGTTACCCCTGTCGAACTTGTCCGTCGAAGTTTTCCCCTCCTAGCCACTCAGGTCCACCCCGAAGAACTCGAAGATCCTAGTGAGGATCCTGCCATAGGGGAATCCTCCATCCTCGGGGTGAGAAGTATGGTGCTCCATCGTCTTGAGGATGATGTATGGCAAGCACAAGTGCTCGGCACCTCCCTCTACGGCCGTGTAGATGCAGTAAGCTATGAAGGCCGGCCAGTTGGCTGTTGCTTCTGCACTGTGGAAGAGCTCCTCATCGTAGTCCGAAGGGTCAAACCAGGCAGGTCTGGGTCTCCCTGTGCGGGGGGCTGGAGAGCTAGTTCCTGCACTCTTCCACTTAGAAGCGGTGGTCTTACATTGAGTACCAGAGGATGCGGGCTCCTTGCCTTTGCGAGATGACATCCTGGCAAGAAAAGAGGAAAGCAGGGTGAGTAAGGAAAAAAAGAGAATGACAACAGTAGGGGGGAGCAGTAAGGGGGAGCCCCAAAACCCAATTGTCGCAAAACAAAAAATGCGACAAGCGAGGAATGATAGGGAGTCCATGGACGAGATGCATGGTAAGTGACAACACAGAATCATGGAAAAATAGCAATATGACAGAAAGGGGTATATGTAACATGGCAGGTAAGGAATGATAAAGAGGATTCAAATTTTCAATGCGCAAGTTCATTCACAATGGAGTAAAGCTTGAAGCTATAGGTCTAAGACGGAAATGCCAAGGTAGCGAGATTATGAACATGCAAAAACATACGCTAATAGGCTATTGAGGTCCACAAATACCAAGTATGTAAAAAAAAAAAAAAAAGGAAAACCCAACACAAAAGAGGGATTTTCATGGGAAGACATGGGGATTTCAAGCATAAGGGACATTCCATGAATTCTACAGCATGTTAAGCACAAATCAAGCATAATGCATCACAATTGAATCATTAATTGGGGAAGAAGAGCAAGAAATGAAGAAATCCCCAAATTTGGGAAAAACTAGGGCACGGTTGGGGTTTTTCTCAAAATGGGGAGATAAATCCTAACAAACTAGAAATAACCACAAGAGAAACATCACAATCACATGGAAACACTATTCTATGGAAAGAAATATGGAAAAAGAACCTAGATTAAAGCCTACACGTGAATTCTACCCCTCAATTAAAAATTCTGAGAAGAAAGGGATGAAGAACTTACTTGTGAGTAGAGGAGTTGCTCCTTTCCAAAAACGTCGGATCGTTGAGTGGGATTGCGAGTTGAAGCGTCACAAAGCTCTCAAAAATTGCCTAGGAGAGAGAGAAAGAGAGAGGGAAATGAAAGAAGAAAAGGGTGAACAGGGCTTAAGTGCCCTGTTCGTGTTTTAGTGCTCGGGTAGGACCGGCGGGCCACCCTGCCCGCCGGTGCAGCCCACCGGTTGAGGAAACTTGGAAAAAATGGAAAATTTTTTTATTATTAATATTATTAATATAATTATATTGATTATTGTTATTATTCTTATAATTGCATGTTATGGTCAAGTGGGACCATTGACATACTTGTTGGAGCACTAGCTCTGTATCTTGGAATTAAGTTACAGTTAGTTGCAGACTATTATGCATTACAGTACCCTATGTGATGGCATATAATTGTGTGCCAAAATAAGTTCTATGGTGTTTAACCAATGTGGTGTATGGTATGTTCCAGGTACAGGGATACGATGGTACGTACTAGATCCGGTAGCAATGCCTGAGGTACCTCGCGTGGTCCTCGTCCGGTCAGTCGACCACCGAATCCCAGGAGGTCCCACTCAGTGGGGAAAACCCCACCTCCAGAGACCCTTGGTCAGGGTGGGGCACATGGGGACCCACCTATGACTACACTCCCGGACCCTCCACCGGTTATTACTCTGGGGGATGTTGCTACCATAATTCAGCAGTCACAACAGGCTTTCTAGCAACAAATGCTTCATCAACAGCAAGCATTTATGATTGCTATTCAGCAACAATTGGACCTTTCTCAATCGGGTCAACCTCCCCGGATACTTACTCCACAGGACCCACCTATAGGGTCGGGGACGGGACCACAAGTGGGAGGTACACCTCCAATTCCACCATTCAGTATTCCTCAATATGGGGTGCCTCCTCCATACTCTTACTGTCACACCACGTTCACCCTGAACCGGAGCGGTGACCGAGTTAACACCGGTTAACCCAAACCTGCCAGGATCATCAGATACTGTATTCCACCACAGCATACACACACTAACATCAATTCATCAGATCAGCGGAAGACTAAGTTTTACCTGTAAATAATTCCCATATACTTGATACCCAAATGGTGATACAATAATTATATACATTTGGGCCCGAAAGCATGATATATACACAAAAAGAATAAGTTCCAAATATCAAGTATATACAGGAAAACATCAAATCATCAGAGTACACAGCTCGGCTCGGTATCAAGGCTGGAGCTCAGCTCGGCATCAAGGGTCGTGCCCAGCTCGGCATCATATGGAAGAGCTCAGCTCGGCCTCGGTAGTGGAGCTCAGCACGGCCTCAAAGGTGGAGCTCAGCTCGGCCTCAGAACTGCTGTCCCGCAGCACAGCTCTCGCATGCGCAGTCTACGTCGTGCTCAAACTCCTCAGGGGTCCACCAGTCCTCTTCAGAAAACTCGACTGTGGGACCCACCCCATGCTCCTCAGATATTTGACCTGCAAAATCATCTAAAAAGGGGTGTACACGTGGAATGAGCTCACTAGCCCAGTAAGCAGACAGGTGGACCACACACAACAGTCCACACATCACAACACATCATATGCACTACATGCCATGCAATTCATTTTAAATTCACATCCACCTAAACAACATTACTAAGTCTTTGGTTTAAGTGCTACTACAACCACAGTGCGCGTATACTCCGGGTACGAGCCGCGAACTCCCTCCCGCGATACGCCCATAGGGCTGTTGGAGAAGACGCACATTGAGTACTCGAAAAAATAAAGACAATACCGTCCACCGGTTCTCAACAGAAATGTAAATAAATGAAATAACAGTGCTGACTCCAGCAATTTAAAAGCAGTATGATTGGCCCTCTTGAATGTACCACCGGGGTTGCCGGCTGTCCTACATGACTCGCCGGGCGTAATGCCTAACCGCCACAGTGTCCGACAACCGCGACCCCTGCTTCCCCCCAAATGGCAACCCAACACCTTAACCCCTGTTGGGAAGGGTCGTAGCACGGGATGGTGAAAATCCTAATACCGCATGCTCCTATATGACAGTACGACTGCATAGTGCCTCCTTGTCCCATACCACGGGCCACCAATGCATTCGTTTCCAAGCCGACCACGGCATCTAGTCTATCAATGCATTATGCTCCATGATGTCCACATTCAACATATAAACATCTCATTCAATTGGCATTTGAAAATAAACATAGCATATATGCACATCAATGAGTGGAATGACTAATCTATATAGCATATTCATGATGACATGACTAGATTAGATATAGTTATATGAATGCCAAACAAACGCCTTGAAACAAGGCCAAACGTCCTCTCTCCACTTACTTGTAGCGTACAAGGATTCCCGTTCGGTACGGGTGAGATCCGGAGCGAATCGGGTAGGATTTGGTGAACCTAACATAATTGAGCGGGGTTAGTACTTCACCATTTTAGAATCAAAATTAACGAAATCCGATGTTAAAATCGTGTTTAGAACGTCGAAAGAAGGTCACACGTCCGATTTGGGTTCGATCGGACCTACGGATCACCTTCGGGGCCAAACAGGTGGGTAAGACAGGTGGGCTGTCTACCCACCGGTTATACCCACCGGTTATGACCGGTGGGTACCTACCCGCCGGTTATACCCGCCGGTTGTACCCGCCGGTTTGGCCAGGGACCCTCTGCCTTCTCAGGTGGGTACTCTCAGGCGGGTAGGTACCCGCCGGTTGTACCCACCGGTTTTGGCGGGAATGACTCTGTCTCTTCTCCATTTTCTCCATCCTTTGGGGAATCAAATGGGGCTTTCTCCCACCCATTCTTCACACCTTTGAAGTCCTATAGGATGGTTCTAACCTAGATCTAGGTTAGATTCAAGTGAGGGAAACCATCTTACCTTCTTTGCCCAAAAATGACTTCAAACCCTTCAAATCACTTCCAACTCACAATGCTTCTTCTACCTTGTCAATATCTCTTCAAATCCTTCAAGATCAACACATAAATCATCTATTAAACCTTAGATTCATCATTTCAAAGGGTATTTACAAGATCTCAAGAAACCATACTCGAATCAAGGGTTTAAAGCTTGGGTATGGTGAACGTTCGTAAAACCCAACTTTTCTTACCTCCAACTGTAGATCTAGAGTTGAAGATTACTCTCCCGGCACCGGAATGGAAAGATCTAGCTTCGGCGCCACTGAAAACCTTCCTTTCTTCCTCTTCCTTTCTTCTTCCCTTTCTTTTCTCTCTCCTCTTTACTTTTCTCACCAAACGTACGAGGGTAATAAATGGAAAGAAAAGAAATCATAAAGCTTTATATACTATTCCTACTTAAGTGAATAGTGATGGATGGGTCACTCAGGTGGGTGGGTGTACCCACCTGTTATACCCGCCTGAGAGCCAAAACTTGGGATTTTGACCGGGTTCGGACCTCGGCACGAACCCCACCCCAGGCATACGATGTAGCATACGTATATACCTTAAAATACGGATATAATACCTGTTTTATCCGTACATAGCCTTATGGTAGGTGCACGTACACGGTTTGGGCACTCCCGTCTCTTCTGGCACTGGCTCGGACTTGTCGGGCCAGCCGGTGTTTAAGGTCACCCGTGCCATCATAGCCCATAAGGAGCCCGCTCTAATATCCTCTGGCTCGGTTCCTGCATGGTTAAACCGGTTCAATCGCGAAATCAGACCGGGTTTAAGAAGCGGGATATTACATTACCCCCCCTTCTGAAAATTTTCGTCCTCGAAATTGCGTACCTGGTTGATCGAAAAGATGAGGGTACTTGGCTCGCATTTCTTCTTCTACCTCCCAAGATGCTTCTTCAAGTGAATGATCAGCCCATCGCACCTTTACATAAGAAATGGAGCGGTTGCGAAGGGTTTTCACCTTCCGGTCCAAGATTTCAGCTGGCTGTTCTATGTAGGTCATATCAGTTTCTAGGTACTCTGGTTCCACGGGTAGTACATGAGATGGATCATGCACGTACTTCTTCAGCATGGATACGTGGAATACATTGTGAACATCCCCAAGCGAAGGTGGCAGAGCAAGCATGTAGGCTACTGAGCCAACCCGGGATAAGATCTCAAATGGTCCCATGTATCTTGGGCTCAACTTCCCTTTTCTGTGGAACCTTTGCAAACCTTTAGTAGGAGAGATCTTGAGAAATACCTTTTCTCCTGGCTGAAATTCAATCTCCTTCCTGCGGGTGTCCGCATAGCTCTTTTGACGGGATTGAGCTGCTTTAATCCGTTCTCTAATGACGTCGACTTTGTCACAAGTCATCTGTATCATCTCAGGTCCTAACATTTGACGTTCACCTACCTCATCCCAATACAAAGGAGTTCTGCACTTCCTGCCATATAATGCCTCATACGGAGCCATTCCGATTGTAGCTTGATAACTGTTGTTATATGCAAACTCCATGAGAGGTATATACTCTTCCCAACTGCCACTCATCTCCATTGCACATGCCCTGAGCATGTCTTCTAATATCTGTATGGTTCGCTCCGACTGACCATCCGTCTGTGCGTGAAAAGCTGTACTCAAATTCAACTGTGATCCCAAGGCACGCTGCAAGCTCTTCCAAAACCTGGAAGTGAACCTTGGGTCCCTATCTGAAACAATGCTCACTGGCACTCCATGTAAGCGCACTATGTTGTCCATGTAAAGCTGTGCTAGTTTGGTCATGGAGAACTTGGTCTTGATAGGAATGAAATGAGCAGTCTTGGTAAGCCGATCCACAATCACCCATATCGCATCCATTCCCTTAGGTGTACTTGGTAGTCCGGTGACGAAGTCCATTGTAATCCTTTCCCACTTCCATTCTGGTACTGGGAGTGGCTGAAGGGTACCATAAGGTCGATGTCTCTCAGCTTTCACCTTCTGGCAGGTAAGACAAGTCGCCACATACAAAGCTATGGTGACTTTCATGTTTGGCCACCAGTAACTTTGTTTGAGGTCTTTGTACATTTTGGTACTTCCTGGGTGAAGTGAGTACTCGGAGCTATGTGCTTCTCTCACTATCTTATCTTGTATATCCAAATCATCGGGTACACACAGTCTGTCTCGAAACATCAATGCCCCATCACTGGCTAAGGTAAAATCTGGGTCGTTCATTGTTTGGTCTTGAACCTTAACTCTAATCCGCTGCAATTCAGGATCCAAAGGTTGCTTCATTATCACCTCTTGCCTAATTGCCGGATGCACCTATAGAGCCGACAAGGATACCGTCAACCATTTAAGGTTTTCTGGTTGAGGTTCAAGCTCTAAGGTTGCCCCTTCATACAAGAGGGTTTCATCCATTAGCATCGCCTCTTGCACAAGTGGTGAGCTGACTGCTAAGTATGAGAGCGACACAGTCTGTGTCTTTCGACTCAATGCATCTGCCACTACATTAGCCTTGCCGGGATGATACTGAATATCGCAGTCATAATCCTTCATGAGTTCAAGCCATCTTCTCTGTCTCATATTCAAATCTTTCTGGGTGAAGAAGTATTTCAGGCTTTTGTGGTCACTGTATATCTCACACTTCTCCCCATACAAATAATGTCGCCAGATCTTAAGGGCAAAAATAACTGCGGCTAGTTCCAAGTCATGAGTGGGGTAATTCTTCTCATATTCCTTTAGCTGTCGGGATGCATACGCTATTACCTTACCGCGTTGCATGAGAACACAACCCAACCCAACTTTGGAAGCATCGGTATAGACCGTCATTCCACCTGTGCCTTCAGGAATAGTCAGTACAGGGGCAGTCACCAACTTTTCTTTTAATTCCTGGAAGCTCTTCTCACATTCCTCTGCCCAGTCGAATTTCACACCCTTTTTAGTCAACTTAGTCATTGGTGCTGAGATCCGAGTAAAATTCTCGATGAAACGCCGGTAATATCCAGCCAAACCCAAGAAACTTCTAATTTCAGTAACATTCTTGGGGCTTTCCCATTCCACTACTGCTTTCACCTTAGCAGGATCTACTTCGATTCCGGCTTTAGACACTACGTGCCCCAGGAATCCAACTTGTTCAAGCCAGAATTCACACTTGTTGTACTTGGCAAACAACTGTTGATCTCTCAACCTCTGTAACACCATTCTCAAGTGTTGAGTGTGCTTCTCCTTGGTCTTGGAGTAGATTAAGATATCGTCAATAAAAACAATTACCCATTTGTCGAGCACATCCTGAAATACTCGATTCATTAGATCCATGAATGATGCCGGCGCATTGGTTAACCCGAAGGACAACACTAGGAACTCATAATGACCATATCGAGTCCTAAATGCTGTTTTGGGTATATCACTACTCTTTATCTTGAGCTGATAATAGCCGGACCGAAGGTCTATCTTCGAAAATACTCTGGCTCCTTGCAACTGATCAAATAAATCATCTATGCGTGGCAATGGATACCGGTTCTTAATGGTTAGCTTATTCAACTCCCGGTAATCTATGCACATGCGCAAACTACCATCCTTCTTCTTGACAAATAACACCGGGGCACCCCAAGGTGAAACACTTGGGCGAATGAACCCCTTTTCCAATAGTTCCTGCAACTGCATCTGCAACTCCTTCAATTCAGCTGGTGCCATCCTATATGGAGCCTTAGATACTGGAGCTGCTCCAGGAGTCAAGTCTATGGCAAACTCGAACTCCCTATCAGGTGGTAAATGCATCAGATCATCTGGGAAAACATCGGGAAACTCTTTAACCACCTTTACTTCTTCTAGAGGTGTAACTCTTGCATCAACATCGAGCACCGAGGCTATGAAACCCTGACATCCACTTTCTAGCAACTTTACCGCTTGGAGAGCGGAGACAAGGACCTTCCTCACCCTTTTCATTGTATCTGCTCGGTATACCCACTCTTTCCCTTCGTCATCTGTTACCTTAATCAGCCTTTCCGCACAGATCACATTAGCTCGATGAGTCGACAACCAATCCATACCCAATATAACATCAAAATTCTGCATATTGAATTTAATGAGTTGTGCATCAAAGTTCTTCCCACTAATCTCCACTGGGCACGGCCCATACACTTCCTTCAACTGTGCAATTTTACCAGTAGGCATACTAACAATCATTCCATGGTCTAGGATCCTGGGTGACATCCCAAGTTTCCCTACAAATCTCTTAGATGCGAATGAATGAGTAGCTCCTGAATCAAATAAAACATAGGCTGGTATGCCCGATATGGGTAGGATACCTAGTATAACAATGTATATAATTTCAGCAGGTCATCAATATTAATCATAAGGAACTTCTTAATTTAAAATGTACCTGCTACAACTTCTGTACTAGCCTCAGCTTCCTCGGCTGATAGGGCATACATCCTTCCCTGCGGTTGATTGCCTCGAGGTAAGGGAGGTTGGTAAGCAGAGGGCTGACTGGAGGGCAAGGCTGGTCGGGCCCGACAGTCTTTCGCATAATGCCCATAGGAATGGCAGTTGAAGCAACGAATCTGAGACGTCAGAACTGGAGCGGGGCCCCTCTGCACTTGACCCATTGCAGATGGAGGTCGAGGTGGCCTTGGAGCTGTGGGTGCCACACTAGAGTTCGGGCGAAAAGAGGTAGAACCCGAACCACCAACTAGCCTAGGAGAGTAGCCAGGTGGCCTATAGGGCTGCCTATACATAGGCCCAGAACTGTATGATCCGCGGTAAGCCTTGGAGGAATTTTCCGCATCTGGGAATGGATTTGTTCTCTTCCACAGTCCAGGAGTGAGGGACTGTTCACCCTTCTGCTTATCTTCCATTGTTTTGGCCTTCTGTACAATCTGGCCATATTCGGTCAAATCCAAGACTTCAAGCACAGACCCAATAGATGCTTTTAGGTCTTTTAGGAACCTTGCTGCCTTCTCTTCAGCTGTTCGCATATGCTTTGGGGCAAAATGGAACAAACTCTCGAATTGTTGCTGATACTCAAGGACAGTCTTACCTCCTTGAGTTAAGGCCATGAACTCAGTCTCCTTTCGGTCTCTGAAACTGCGCGGATAGTGGTTGTCCAAGAACAACCCCTTGAACTGCTCCCAAGTAGGTTCTGGATGAGTAGCCATCAATATAGGCTTGGAGGCTTGCCACCAAGAATTTGCCTCTTTCTTGAGTTGCAACCCAGCACAAATAAGTTTCTGGGCATCCGTGCACTCAAGCACCTCAAATATCTTCTCTAATTCTTGAATCCATTGATCCGGTTCCAGAGGATCACTCCCCACCTTAGAGAATACCGGTGGTAAGTTCCTCTTGAAAGACTCCACTACCCTTGACGTATTACTCGTCGCCGCGAAGTTAGGAGCATAGATGGGATAGTAGGAGTAGGGAGGAGGCATCCCATGCTGAGGAATACCAATTGGTGGGATTGGAGGTGTACCCACCACTTATGGTCCCGTTCCTAACCCTACAGGTGGGTCCTGCGGAGTGAGTACCCGGGGAGGTTAACCCGGTTGAGAGTAATCCAACTGTTGCTGGATGGCAGCCATAAATGCTTGCTGTTGCTGAAGCATTTGCTGTTGGAAAGCTTGTTGGGACTGCTGAATTATTGTAGCAACATCTCCCGATGTAAGGACCGGAGGAGGGTCCGGAAGTGTAGTCATAGGTGGGTTCCCATGTGCCCCACCCTGACCAAGGGTCTCTGGAGGTAGTGGAGGTGAGGTGTGCCCCACAGAACGGGACCCCCTAGGATTTTGTGGTCGACCGACCCGACGAGGACCCCGCGAGGTACCTCGGGCATTACTACCGGATCTAGTACGTACCATCGTATCCCTGTACCTGGAACACATCACACACCATATTGATTAAACACCATAGAATTGATTTAGGCACACAATCATATGCCATTACAGGAGGTGTTGTAGTGTATGATAGCCTGTAAATAATCCTAGTTCAATTCCATGATACAGGCAAGGTCCACAGCATACATGCTAATGGTCCCACTTGACCATAGCATACTAATCATAGGAATACATCCAATAGTGAAAATCAATGTAATCATGCTAGGAGGTGAGAAGGGAATAAGAAAAGAAGGAGAATTTCTAAATTTTTCAAAATTTTCCCAACTGTCATAACCGGTGGCATGAACCGGCGGGTAGGAGCCCGTCGGTTATACCCGCCGGTCTTCACTGCCCTAACCGGCGGGTGGCACCGGCGGGTAGGAGCCCGTCGGTTATACCCGCCGGTTATGCCCGAGTTAAAACACGAACAGGGCCTGTAGGGCCCTGTTCTGTCTTGTCTCTTTCCCCATCACCTTTCTCTTTCTTCCTTTCTTCCTTGGGCGATCTTGGAGGTCTCCTCGGCGCTTCTACTCGCGAGTCTACTCACCCACTCGGCGCTTTAGAGAAGAGTCAACTCATTCTCCTTCAAGTAAGTTTCTTCTTCTTCTCTTTTTCCAGAATTTCCATTTGGGTGAAATGTATGAATAGGGTTTACTTTCTAGGCTTCCTTTCCCTATTTTTCACCATAGAATAGTCTTTCCATGTGTTTATGATGGTTCTACTGTAGTCATTCGTAGTTTATAGGAATTTTGTCTCTTCATTTGAAGAAAACCCCATTTTGTGCCCTAGGTTTCCAAATTTGGGGATTTCTTACATTGTTGATCCTTTTCTTCAATTAATGGTTCCTTTGTAGTACATTCCACTTGTTTTATGCTTAATATGCTTTAGATTGCATGAATCATCCATTATGCTTGGAATCCCCATGTTTTCCCATGAAAATCCCTATTTTTGGCATTGATTTCCTTGATTTTCATTCATACTTGTATTCATAGAACTCCATAGTCTATTTGGGTATGTTCCTGCACTTTCATGATCCCGTTACTACGGCATTTTGCTCTAGACCTAGGGTTTCAAACTGTTCTCCATTATGTTCAAATTTGCACAATGGGCTTGAATTCCCTCCTTCTATTTATGCTTATTGCTTTTGCTGTCATCCTGCTGTTTTGGCGTGTTTCTATGCGTCGTCAACTACCGTGCGTCATGTCATAGGTTTCCTATCGTCCTTAGATTGTTGCCGTTTCCGTTTTGCATGAATTGGTTTTGGATTTCCCCTTCTTAATGCTGTTGTCCTTTTCTTGCTGTACTAATCCCTACTTCTTTTTCTTATCGCCAGGATGTCGTCACGCACCGGCAAGGGACCATCTTCCTCTGGCGTTCGACGCAAGACCACCGCTTCTAAGCGGAAGAGTGCGGAGACCAGCTCTTCAGCTCCTCGTACGGGGAGACCTGCACCTGCTCAATCTGACCCTACAGACTATGATGAGGAGCACTTCCTCAGTGCCGAGGCCACAGCCAACTGGCCCAACTTCCTGAAGGGGTCAGTGTTGATGGAGAAGACCGTGGTAGTAGAGGACTTCCACAAGGCCAGGCTTCAGGAGAGGTTCTCAGCATTGGGCTGGGACTCTATTCTTCAGGTGGACCGACCATGCTACGAGCAGCTCGTCCGTCGGTTCTACTGTAACCTGGAGGTGTCGTATCCATACGGGGAGTTCACCATCAGCAGCTTGGTGAAGGGAGTGGATATCCAGCTGACGGTAGGCACCTTGGCCAGCATATTGGGTATATCGGCGGCAGGACACTGATACTACAGTCCCCCTAAGGGTAGGCCTCAGGGACCGTTCATGAGCATGGAGACACCGGACTTCATCTACGAGACCATCTGCGGCAGCAGCAGTCGACCGGAGTCTGAGACTTCCTTCTACCCTGAGGTTCGTCTATTCGCCCGGTTGATCCAGTTCAACCTGCTCCCCAGAGGAGGTCATCGGAACCAGGTGGGCTTCATGGCGGCTTTTATTGCCTTTTGTATCTTCACGACCGCAAAAGGAGGCGGCGAGCACTTGTGCCCCCCCTACATCATTCTCAGAACGATGGAACACCACACTTCCCACCCAGAGGATGGAGGACTCCCTTACGGCAGGATCCTCACTAGGATCTTCGAGTTCTTCGGAGTGGATCTGAGCGGTGAGGAGGGGAAGACTCCGGCTGATAGGTTTGACCGGAGAAATCTCTTGAAGATGGGTCTTCAGACCCTCATGGATTCACCTCCTAGATCAGGAGCTCAGAGAGGTAGGGGTAGGAGGGCTGCCCTATGGAGGATGTCCTCATGGAGGAGGAGTCCAGCGAGGAGGATGAGGACTACGTTCCTCAGGACGAGGAGGAGGATCTGATGGGAGGTGGCATCCCTGAGGAGGTGCCTCAGGAGTCGAGAGGTCCTGGCCCTAGTTCTTCCAGAGCTACAGCCCCACCACCTGGGAGTGGTGCCTACGACTACGAGGGCCAGACAGCCTCCATACGGGCTTTGCAGGATGGCCAGGTTTAGATACTGAGGCGGCTGGACGAGATTGTCTCCAGGCAGGCCACCTTGGAGGAGTCCTTCCTTAGGCTGGGTCAGGACTTGAACACCAGGGCCAACGCTATCTCAGCAGACTATGGCCGGCTTCGGAGGGAGGTACGAGTGGTGAACGCGAGGTTCGATTATTACGATCATCGCTTCGACGTCAACTCCAGGCCTCCGACGAACGTGGTGATCATCGATGACGATGACGACGACCAGTGAGGGCTTGGCTCACCCACACAAGCTGTTTACCCATTTTCTCCTTTTTTGTAGACATTGTATACTTATTTCCTCTCATTCCTTGTATATGTATTGTAACTGGTTTCATTTATGGAATGAAATATCTTTGGATAATGGATTTTGCAGTGATTTCATATGTGGAGTACCCGTGTGGTCTTGTGGTGATGTGATTTTTCTTCTATCTGTGCTCTTTGTTATATTATTATCTGTTGTTTATCAGGTTTTGTGTAAAATTTTTGGAAGTCCCATCTTACGCCGTTGTACTGCCGAAATTTCGTCGAAATAGTACTCTATAGGTTACAGTTCCAATCTAATTACCTTTTATCTACACTCACGCATGCCATGAATGCAACTTATAACCTAACCTCATTTATACTTTCTTTCTTTGACTTTTAATCTTTAAGCTTTTATTTTTTTTCCCAACCCATTTTCCTATTATAGAGTCTACGGGATTCTAATGGTATGCTGTGAGTGGAGCAGAGCATCACGCTCTGATACCACCGTTTGTCACACCCCGTTCACCCTGAACCGGAGCGGTGACCGAGTTAACACCGGTTAACCCAAACCTGTCAGGATCATCAGATACTGTATTCCACCACAGCATACACACACTAACATCAATTCATCAGATCAGCAGAAGACTAAGTTTTACCTGTAAATAATTCCCATATACTTGATACCCAAATGGTGATACAATAATTATATACATTTGGGCCCGAAGGCATGATATATACACAAAAAGAATAAGTTCCAAATATCAAGTATATACAGTAAAACATCAAAATCATCAGAGTACACAGCTCGGCTCGGTATCAAGGCTGGAGCTCAGCTCGGCATCAAGGGTTGTGCCCAGCTCGGCATCACATAGAAGAGCTCAGCTCGGCCTCGGTAGTGGAGCTCAGCACGGCCTCCAAGTGGAGCTCAGCTCGGCCTCAGAACTGCTGTCCCGCAGCACAGCTCTCGCATGCGCAGTCTACGCCGTGCTCAAACTCCTCAGGGGTCCACCAGTCCTCTTCAGGAAACTCGACTGTGGGACCCACCCCATGCTCCTCAAATATTTGAACTGTAAAATCATCTAAAAAGGGGTGTACACGTGGAATGAGCTCACTAGCCCAGTAAGTAGAGAGGTGGACCACACACAACAGTCCACACATCACAACACATCATATGCACTACATGCCATGCAATACATTTTAATTCACATCCACCTAAGAAACATTACTAAGTCTTTGGTTTAAGTGCCACTACAACCACAGTGCGTGTATACTCCGGGTACGAGCCGTGAACTCCCTCCCGCGATACGCCCATAGGGCTGTTGGAGAAGGCCCACCGTGAGTACTCGGAAAAATAAAGACAATGCCGTCCACCGGCTCTCAACAGAAATGTAAATAAATGAAATAACAGTGCTGACTCCAGCAATTTAAAAGCAGTACGATTGGCCCTCTTGAATGTACCACCGGGGTTGCCGGTTGTCCTACATGACTCGCCGGGCGTAATGCCTAACCGCCACAGTGTCCGACAACCGCGACCCCTGCTTCCCCCCAAATGGCAACCCAACACCTTAACCCCTGTTGGGAAGGGTCGTAGCACGGGATGGTGAGAATCCTAATACCGCATGCTCCTATATGACAGTACGACTGCATAGTGCCTCCGTGTCCCATACCACGGGCCACCAATGCATTCGTTTCCAAGCCGACCACGGCATCTAGTCTATCAATGCAATATGCTCCATGATGTCCACATTCAACATATAAACATCTCATTCAATTTAGCATTTGAAAATAAACATAGCATATATGCACATCAATGAGTGGAATGACTAATCTATATAGCATATTCATGATGACATGACTAGATTAGATATAGTTATATGAATGCCAAACAAATGCCTTGAAACAAGGCCAAATGTCCTCTCTCCACTTACCTGTTGCGTACAAGGACTCCCGTTCGGTACGGGTGAGATTCGGAGCGAATCGGGTAGGGTTTGGTGAACCTAACAAAATTGAGAGGGGTTAGTACTTCACCATTTTAGAATCGAAATTAATGAAATCCGATGTCAGAATCGTGTTTAGAACGTCGAAAGAAGGTCACACGTCCGATTTGGGCTCGATCGGACCTACGGATCACCTTCGGGGCCAAACAGGTGGGTAAGACAGGTGGGCTGTCTACCCGCCGGTTATACCCACCGGTTATGACCGGCGGGTAGGTACCCGCCGGTTATACCCACCGGTTGTACCCACCGGTTTGGCCAGGGACCCCTGCCTTCTCAGGTGGGTACCTCTCAGGCGGGTAGGTACCCGCCGGTTGTACCCACCGGTTTTGGCGGAATGACTCTGTCTCTTCTCTATTTTTTCCATTCTTTGGGGAATCAAATGGGACTTTCCCCCGCCCATTCTTCACACCTTTGAAGTCCTATAGGATGGTTCTAACCTAGATCTAGGTTAGATTCAAGTGGGGGAAACCATCTTACCTTCTTTGCCCAAAAATGACTTCAAACCCTTCAAATCACTTCCAACTCACAATGCTTCTTCTACCTTGTCAATATCTCTTCAAATCCTTCAAGATCAACACATAAATCATCTATTCAACCTTAGATTCATCATTTCAAAGGGTATTTACAAGATCTCAAGAAACCATACTCGAATCAAGGGTTTAAAGCTTGGGTATGGTGAACGTTCGTAAAACCCAACTTTTCTTACCTCCAACTGTAGATCTAGAGTTGAAGATTACTCTCCCGGCACCGGAATGGCAAGATCTAGCTTCGGCGCCACTGAAATCCTTCCTTTCTTCCTCTTCCTTCTTCTTCCCTTTCTTTTCTCTCTCCTCTTTACTTTTCTCACCAAACGTACGGGGGTAATAAATGGAAAGAAAAGAAATCATAAGCTTTATATAGTATTCCTACTTAAGTGAATAGTGTTGGATGGGTCACTCAGGTGGGTGGGTGTACCCACCTGTTTTACCCGCCTGAGAGCCAAAACTCGGGATTTTGACCGGGTTCGGACCTCGGCACGAACCCCACCCCAGGCATACGATGTAGCATACGTATATACCTTAAAATACAGATATAATACCTGTTTTATCCGTACATAGCCTTATGGTAGGTGCACGTACACGGTTTGGGCACTCTCGTCTCTTCTGGCACTGGCTCGGACTTGTCGGGCCAACCGGTGTTTAAGGTCACCCGTGCCATCATAGCCCATAAGGAGCCCGCTCTAATATCCTCTGGCTCGGTTCCTGCATGGTTAAACCGGTTCAATCGCGAAATCAGACCGGGTTTAAGAAGCGGGATATTACACTTACTATCCGGCTTATGCTCCTAACTTCCCGTCGACGAATAATACGTCAAAGGTAGTGGAGTCATTCAAGAGGAACTTACCACCAGTATTCTATAAGGTGGGGAGTGATCCTCTGGAACCGGACCAATGGATCCAAGAACTAGAGAAAATATTTGAGGTGATTGAGTGCACAGATGCACAGAAACTCATTTATGCGGGGTTGCAACTCAAGAAGGAGGCCAACTCCTGGTGGCAAGCCTCCAAGCCCATATTGTTGGCTGCCCATCCAGAACCCACCTGGGAACAGTTCAAGGAGTTGTTCTTGGACAATCATTACCCACGCAGCTTCAGAGACCGCAAGGAGACTGAGTTTATGGCTTTAACTCAAGGAGGTAAGACTATCCTTGAGTACCAACAGCAATTTGAGAGTTTGTTCCATTTTGCCCCAAGGCATATGAAGACAGTTGAACAAAAGGCTGCGAGATTTCTAAAGGGCCTAAAAGCATCCATTGGGTCTGTACTTGAGGTCTTGGATCTGACTGACTATGGCCAGATTGTGCAGAAGGCCAAGACCATGGAGGATAAGCAGAAGGGAGAACAATCCCTCACTCCTGGACTGTGGAAGAGAACCAACCCATTTCCGGATATGGGTAACTCCTCCAAGGCATATCGCGGATCGTACAGTTCTGGGCCTATGTATAGGCAGCCCTATAGACCATCTGGCTACCCTCCTAGACCAGCTGGTGGTTCGGGCTCCACATCTTTTCGCCCGAACACTAGTGCGGCACCTACGGTTCCAAGGCCGCCCCGACCTCCATCTGTAATGGGTCAAGTGCATAGGGGCCCCGCCTCAGTTCCGACATCCCAGATTCGTTGCTTTAACTGGCATTCATATGGGCACTATGTAAAAGACTGTCGGATCAAACCAGCCTTGCCCTCCAGTCAGCCCTCGGCGTACCGACCTCCCTTAACTCGGGGAAGTCAACCACAGGGGAGGATGTATGCTCTATCAGTCGAGGAAGCTGAGGCCAGTACAGAAGTAGTAGCAGGTACATTTTAAATTAAGAATTTCCTTATGTTAAATATTGATGACCTGCTGAAATTATGTGCATTGTTACACTAGGTGTCCTACCCATATTAGGCATACCAGCCTATGTTTTATTCGATTCAGGAGCTACTCATTCATTCGCATCTAAGAGATTTATCGACAAACTTGGGATGCCACCCAGGATCCTAGATCACGGAATGATTGTTAGTATGCCTACTGGTAAAGTTACACAGTTGAAGGAGGTGTATGGGTCGTGCCCAGTGGAAATTAGTGGGAAGAACTTTGATGCACAACTCATTAAATTCAATATGCAGAATTTTGATGTTATACTGGGTATGGATTGGTTGTCGGCTCATCGAGCTAATGTGATGTGTACTGAAAAGCTGATTAGGGTGACAGATGACGAAGGGAAAGAATTGGTATACCGAGCAGATAAAATGAAATGGGTGAGAAAGGTCATTGTCTCCACTCTTCAAGCGGTAAAATTGTTAGAAAGTGGATGTCAGGGCTACTTAGTATCGGTTCTTGATGTTGATGCAAGGATTGCACCTCTAGAAGAGGTAAAGGTGGTTAAAGAGTTTCCCAACGTCTTCCCAGATGATCTGATGCATTTCCACCTGATAGAGAGTTGGAGTTTGCCACAGATTTGACTCCTGGAGCAGCTCCAGTATCTAAGGCTCCGTACAGGATGGCACCAGCTGAATTGAAGGAGTTGCAGATGCAGTTGCAGGAACTATTGGAAAAGGGGTTTATTCGCCCAAGTGTTTCACCTTGGGGTGCCCCAGTGTTGTTTGTCAAGAAGAAATATGGCAGCTTGCGTATGTGCATCGATTACCGGGAATTAAATAAGCTAACCATTAAGAACCGGTATCCGTTGCCACGCATTGATGATTTATTTGACCAGTTGCAGGGAGATAAAGTATTTTCAAAGATAGACCTTCGATCAGGCTATTATCAGCTCAAAATAAAGAGCAGTGACATACCCAAGACAGTATTTAGGACTCGGTATGGTCACTATGAGTTCCTAGTGTTATCTTTTGGGTTAACCAATGCACCGGCAGCATTCATGGATTTAATAAATCGAGTATTTCATGATGTACTCGATAAATGGGTAATTATTTTTATTGATGACATCTTGATCTACTCCAAGACAGAAGAGGAGCACACTCAACACTTGAGAATGGTTTTACAGAGGTTGAGAGAACAACAGTTGTTTGCCAAGTACAGCAAGTGTGAATTCTGGCTTGAGCAAGTTGGATTCCTGGGGCACATAGTGTCTAAGGCCGGAATCGAAGTAGATCCCGATAAGGTGAAAGCAGTAGTAGAATGGGAAAGCCCTAAGAATGTCACTGAAATTAGAAGCTTCTTAGGTTTGGCTGGATATTACCGGCGCTTCATTGAGAATTTCGCTCGGATCTCAGCACCAATGACCAAGTTAACCAAAAAGGGTGTGAAATTCGACTGGGTAGAGGAATGTAAGAAGAGCTTCCAGGAATTGAAGAAAAGATTGCTGACGGCCCCTGTGTTGACCATTCATGAAGGCACGGGTGGAATGACAGTCTATACTGATGCTTCCAAAGTTGGGTTGGGTTGTGTTCTCATACAACGCGGAAAGGTGATAGTGTATGCATCTCGACAACTAAAGGAGTATGAGAAGAACTACCCCACTCATGACTTGGAACTAGCCGCAGTCATTTTTGCCCTTAAGATTTGGCGACATTACCTGTATGGGGAGAAATGTGAGATATACAGTGATCATAAGAGCCTTAAGTACTTTTTCACCCAGAATGATTTGAATATGAGGCAGAGGAGATGGCTTGAACTCATGAAGGATTATAACTGCGACATTCAGTATCATCCCGGCAAGGCTAAAGTAGTGGCAGATGCGTTGAGTCGGAAGGCATAGACTATGTCACTTTCATACTTAGCAGTCAGCCCACCACTCGTGCAAGAGGCGATGCTAATGGATGAAGCTCTCTTATAGGAAGGAGCAACCTTAGAATTGGAACGTCAACCAGAAAAACTTAAATGGTTAATTGTATCCTTGATGGCTCTACAGGTGCATCCGACTATTAGGCAAGAGGAAATAATGAAACAACCTTTGGATCCTGAATTGCAACGGATCAGAGTTAAGGTTCAAGATCAAACAATGAACGACCCAGATTTTGCTTTAGCCAGTGATGGGGCATTGATGTTTCGAGGCAGGTTGTGTGTACCCGATGATTTGGATATACAAGACAAGATAGTGCGAGAAGTACATAGCACAGAGTACTCACTCCACCCAGGAAGTACAAAGATGTACAAAGACCTCAAACAAAATTACTGGTGGCCAAGCATGAAAGTCACAATAGCTATGTATGTGGCGACTTGTCTTACATGCCAGAAAGTAAAAGCTAAGAGGCATCAACCTTATGGTACTCTTCAGCCACTCCCAGTACCAGAATGGAAGTGGGAGAGGATTACAATGGACTTCGTCACCGGACTACCATGTACACCTAAGGAAATGGACGCAATATGGGTGATCGTTGATCGGCTTACTAAGACTGCTCATTTCATTCCCATCAATACTAAGTTCTCTATAGCCAAACTAGCACAACTTTACATGGACAACATAGAGCGCTTACATGGAGTGCCAGTGAGCATTGTATCAGATAGGGACCCAAGGTTCACTTCCAGATTTTGGAAAAGCTTCCAACGTGCCTTGGGATCACAGTTGAATTTGAGTACTGCTTTCCACCCACAGACTGATGGTCAGTCGGAGCGAACCATAATGATATTAGAAGACATGCTCAGGGCATGTACAATGGAAATGTGTGGTAGTTGGGAAGAATATATACCTCTTATGGAGTTTGCCTATAACAACAGTTACCAAGCTACAATTGGGATGGCTCCGTATGAGGCTTTATATGGTAGGAAGTGTAGAACTCCTTTGTATTGGGATGAGGTAGGTGAACGTTGAATGTTAGGACTTGAGATGATACAGATGACTTGTGATAAGGTCGACGTTATTCGAGAACGGATTAAAGCAGCTCAGTCCCGTCAAAAGAGCTATGCAGACACCCGCAGAAAAGACATTGAATTTCAGCCAGGAGAAAAGGCATTTCTCAAGATCTCTCCTACTAAAGGGTTGCAAAGGTTTCATAGAAAGGGGAAGTTGAGCCCATGATACATTGGACCATTTGAGATCTTAGCCTGGGTTGGCTCAGTAGCCTATATGCTTGCTCTGCCACCTTCACTCGGGGGCGTTCATAATGTATTCCATGTATCCATGCTGAAGCGATATGTTCATGATCCCTCTCATATATTACCCGTGGAGCCAGAATACCTTAAAGCTGACATGACCTATACAGAGCAGCCAGCTGAAATTTTGGACCAAAAGGTGAAGACCCTTCCCAACCGCTCCATTTCCTATGTAAAGGTGTGATGGGCTAATCATTCACTTAAAGAAGCATCTTGGGAGAAAAATGATGAAATGCAAGCTAAGTACCTTCATCTTTTTTATCAACCAAGCACGCAATTTCGAGGACGAAATTTTTCAGAAGGGGCGGTAAATGTAATACCCTACTTCTTAAACCCGGTCTGATTACACGGTTGACCCGGTTTAACCATGCAGGACCCGAACCGGAGAGAATTAGAGCGGGTTCCTTATGGACTATGATGGCGAGGGTGACCTTAAACACCGACTGGCCCGACAAGTCCGAGCCAGTGCCAAAAGAGACGAGAATACTCAAGCCGTGTACATGCACCTATCATAAGGCCATGTACGGATAAAGCAGATATGTAGCCGTATATTAAGGTGCATACATATATTACATCGTATGCCAAGAGTGAGATTCACGCCGAGGGCCGAATTCTGTCAAAATCCCAGGTTTTGGCCCTCAGGTGGGCAGACAGGTGGGCGCATCCACCCACCTGAGTGACCCACCCATGTGAATTACTTAGTGTTTTAAAGAAGTATATATATAGCATTTATTTTCTTTTCTTCCTCATTTATGACACTCGGACGTTGGTGAGAAGAGTAAAGAGGAGAGAGAAAAGAAAGGAAAGAAGAGGAGAAGAGAAGGAAGAGGAAGAAGAGATGGATGTCAACGGCGCCGAGGCGTGATTTTCCCATTCCGACGCTGGAAGAGTGATCTCCAACACTAGATCTACGTTTAGAGGTGAGCAAAGGTTGGGTTCCTTAAATTTTCATCATACCTAAGTAAAACCCTTGATTTGGGTAGGGTTTCTCGAGATCTTGTAAGTCCCTTTTGAAATGATGAATCTAAGGTTTAATAGATGATTCATGTGTCGATCTTGAAGGATTCGAAGAAGTATTTACAAGGTTGGAGAAGCATTGTGGATTTGAAGTGATTTTGAGGTTTTGAAGGTGTTCTTGAGCAAAGAAGGTAAGATGGCTTCCCATTCCTTAAATCTAACCTAGATCTAGGTTAGAACCATCCTATAAGACCTTGAATGTGTGAAGAATGGGTTTGAAAAAGCCCCATTTGAATCCCCAAAGATTGGGAGAAGTTGGGAAGAAACAGCAGGTTTCCCGCCAAGACCGGTGGGCCATCTGGCCCTCCTATGGGCACCCGCCTGAGAGGGCAAGGCCCTCGGGCACAACCGAAGGGGCAACCGACGGGCCACCCTGCCCACCGATCTTAGCAGACCCTCTGGCCCAATCGACGGGCCAGACCGGTGGGCCAACCGACTGGCCAACCTACCCACCGGTCCAGACCGGTGGGTCAGACAGGTGGGCTGTCTGACCCACCCGAGAGGCTCCGAATGTGATTTTTACGTCCGATTGGACCCAAATCGGACGTGTGACCTTCTTTTAGGATTCTAAATATGATCTTGTCATTGGATCATGTTAATATTGATCCCAAAGTGGTGAAATACTAACCCCGCTCACTCATGATAGGTTCACTAAATCTCACGCTTCTCGCACCGGATCTCACCGGTACCGAACGGGAGTCCTTGTACACTACAAGTAAGTGGGAAGATGACATTTGGCTTTGTTTCAAGGCATTTTTTGGCATTCATTTAATTGTATCTAGTCTAGCCATGCCATCATGAAGATGCTATGTAGATTAGTCATCCTCATATTGTTATGCATGGGTGTTGTGTTTACTTTCTAAATGTCAAGTGATGAGATGCTTATGGGATGAATGTTGACATCATTGTGCATGATGTATTAATAGACTAGATGCCATAGTCAGCTTGGAAACGAGTGCATTGGTGGCCCGTGGTATGGGACGCGGTGGCACTATGCAATCGTACTATTGTCATATAGGAGCATGCGGTTTAGGATTTTCACCTTCCCGTGCTACGACCCTTCCCAACAGGGATTAAGGTGTTGTGTTACCATTTGGGGGGAAGCAATGGTCACGGTTGTCGGGTCACTGTGGCGGTTAGACATAACACCCGGCGGGTCATTAGGACAGTCGGCAACCCCGGTGGTATATTTAAGTGGGTCAATCGTACTACTTTTAAATTGCTGGAGTCAGCACCTTTAATTTCAATCATTTACTTTTCTGTTGAGAGTCGGTGGTTGGCATGTTTTTACTTTTCTGAGTATTCACGGTGGGCCTTCTCCGACAGCCCTATGGGCGTATCGCAGGATGGAGTTCACGACTCGTACACGGAGTATACGCGCACTGTGATTGTAGTAGCACTAAACCAAAGACTTAGTAATATTTCTTAGGTGGATGTGATTTAAAATGTAATGCATAGCATATAGTGCATATGGTTGTGATTGTTGTGTGGACTGTTGTGTGGTCCATCTTTCCACTTACTGAGCTAGTGAGCTCATCTCACGTGTGCACCTCTTTTTAGATGATTTTGCAGGTCATCCATCTGAAGAGCATGAGTCGGGTCCCACGGTTGAGTTCCCTGAAGAGGACTGGTGGGCCCCTAAGGAGTTAGAGCACGACACTAATTGCTCGTGCGAAAGTTATGCTGCGGGACCGCAGTTCTGATGCCGAGCTGAGCTCTACCATGTGATGCCGAGCTGGGCTCAACCTTTGATACCGAGCTGAGCTCTAGGCTTTGATACCGAGCCGAGCTGTATACTCTGATTTTTTATGGTTTCCTTTATGTACTTTATATGTGAATTGTACTTTTATTGTGTAAATATCATGCCTTCGGGCCCACATGTAATTAACTATTGTATCACAATTCGGATATCAAGTATTATGGGAATATTCACAGGTAAACCAAGTCTTCCGCTGAACTGATAAGCTCTTTCTTAGTTGTGTGTATGCTGTGGTGGAATACTGTATCAGATGATCCTGGCAGGTTTGGGTTAACCGATGTTAACCCGATCACTGGCCCGGTTATGTGTGAACGGGGTGTGACATGATCTATCCTAATTAGGATTGGTCAAGTCCTTGCTTGGAGGTTACAGATCTGACTAGGAGTAAATCTCCTTGTGACGAGTCGGTTCTCCGTTATCTGGTTCCATCCAAGCTCTAGTTGCTCGGTGGAACAATAACCAACCTACGAGAGTAGGTTTGGCGATGACCGATCCCTGGGTCTGTCACACCCCACCTTCACTTACCAAAAGGCGAGTGACTTGGACACGCTATTATATCCAAACAATTCATCCAAGATCATCAATGCAATGCTTTAACATCACAATCATATAAAATGAATTAAGAAGCAGCAGTTATAAGATAATGTATAAATAGATAAAACTAGTGATTTCTAATGTTAGATGTCATATTTACACAAAAGAATTGGAACTCCTGCCAAGACATAATTACAAATAGCTATCCACAAGGTTATATCAAATATCTACACAAAATAATCAAAAATAGAAAACGATAACTAACATCTTCTAGGTGCCCATAGGCACTGTTATTCCCATGTGTGAGTGACTGCAGGTGTATCGCAAGAGAATGCCAGTATTAATGACTACTAGTTGGCATCAGTATTCTACCATGAAGGAAGGACTGATCCCACTTGCAAGTGTTACTCATGTCGAGACAAGTGAAAGGGTTACAAACCAATGAAGAAGAAATCACTGTGTAAGTCCTTTGCCATTTAGGGAATTACCGAACTCCAATATTGAAATGCACCAAGATAAGGCCCACATGCTTCCACATACCTAAGGAAACCTCCACATAGCTAACAGATCATGTTCCACCCAAAGTGGACCCAAATAGCATCCATGAGTTAATGAACACCCTCCGGTGAGAGTGTTGGCCAAAAATTGGTTATTTCGCTATAGGACCCGGGCCCTTGCACCTATGTATCTCATAGCACAATTAAGGGTTGATACAACCTACCAGGAAGTGGATTAATATGTTAGGTCACTCCAAAGTGTGCTCGCTAGTGCTGATTGGGGAATTACCCAGTTATGAGTGAAAACTCATTTATTTTCCAAACAGACCCTAACTAACTTAAGTTATACATCTTTGGTGAGTTAACACTCTCTCTCTCTCTCTCTCTCTCTCTCACCTTATTTCTTAACCTAGGTTAATTGGGCAACCATAAACGAAATCCCTATGGTTCACCTACATGATTTACAATTAAGGTGGGGGTTTTGTGTAGGAAACCTAAATTAGAAAGTTCATGTACTCACCATTGAGTGTGGAGACCTCCCACATGAAAAGCCCCAATCTAGGCAACCCAAAACCATAGAATTTGGGCAATTAACCGAATCCCGTATAGATTACCACTCCAACTCAGCTATGGGTTGGGGAAATAATGTAATACACCTAGACTAAAGGTTTGGGATTACCACAATTGGGTCTAGAGACCCTATTCATGAAACCCAAACCAATTTCCCCAAATTGTAGCAACTTAAACCCTTAATTTGGGAAAATGATCAAATCCCTAGAATCTAGTAATCTAAGTAACTAATTACAGTATTCCTAAACTAAGTAGGGTATTTAGGTGCTACATATGTGAAAACTAACTATAAAACCTCAAAACCCTAATTGCAAGCTAATCAAAAGAGGGTAAAGTGAGAAGTGGGGTTGGAATCATCACCACATAGGGAATTATACACACATAGAGTCACTCAAAAGGACCCACATGGACTATGGAGCAAATCTGGCCAGATTAACCCTAGATTTTGTTTCACCGACTAATAGTCACCGACGAGTAAACTCCAACCGATGAGCATCCATCAATGAACAACCTGAAACCCAGTATTGACCTTATTTTTGGATGTTCAGTTGACCTATATGGAGATCTTCCCCAGCATGACCATTGACCTAACACAAGTTCATCAAATCAGCGGAAGACTAAGTTTTACCTGTAAATAATTTTCATATACTTGATACCCAATGATGATACCATAATTATATACATTTGGGCCCGAAGGCATGATATATACGCAAAAAGAATAAAGTCCAAGTATCAAGTATATACAAGAAAATATCAAAATCATCAGAGTACATATGGTTGTTGCTGTTAGTGTTGATATTGGTGTTGGTGTTAATACTGGCATTGATGTTGGTGTTAAGAAGATAAGTTAAGAAGACGTCATCTCTTTAGAGAATCTACAAGATAAGTTAAAAAGATGTAGTTTCCTTAAGAGGTCCCAATATTGGCCAAGAAAATTCCATCTACACAGAAATTCCCAAGATGGGTAAAAAGGTGCCACTTCCTTAGGAGTTTCCACTATGGACCAGGGAAGTGTCGTTTCTACAGATCATATGCACTACATGTCATGCAAGTCATTTTAATTCACATACCCCTAATCAACATTACTAAGTCTTTGGTTTTAGTGCTGAAAAAACTTTGCATTAAATTACACTTATGTTCCCTAGATTCTCAGTCATATGTATAGATGCCATTTGAACACACTTTGCACTTTGTTGCACTTGTATCCCCCAAATTATCCAGTCGAAAGTATCAGTGCCTGTTGAGTGCACTCACACTCTATTGCATTTACAGCCCCAAGGATTCCCGATTGCATTCGGGACATTTGTGTATTCCCATATTCCGAGCTTGGTGGTGGAACACTAGTACTTTTAAGAGAAACTACTCTAATTATACTTCTTATTTATCGATTTTGCTGAATTAGGTTTATCACCAGAATTTTTGCATTTTCACCTCGGCCATCCCTAAGTAGGATGTCAGTAGTACATGCTCATGTTGCAAAAATAAGGCATTCTTCATCTTATTCCTTCAACTATTGCATAAGACACCCCACTCTTTCACCCATCCGACAATGATGACAATATGGTATTGACAATTTCATACTCTCTTACAAGGAAGACTCGGCATGTGAAAAAGGATTGTAATACCCTCATTAACACCATAGTAATATTTTAATTTGCAAGAGCCAATTTTGTCTTAATCAAACCCCCATTTGAACTGAGCACGCTGGCCAATGATGAATGGTGGTGCAAAAACAATTGCCTATCCCCCTTTGCGAAGATGGCATAATTAGTTGTTTTGCATTTTCAATGGACCCTCTAAGCAAAAACAAACAAAAAAAAGTGTGCGCAACCCCCATATAATTGGAGAGTACTCAGAAAGACCTTTCAGACGGTATATCACACACTAAAACGAACGTTTAAACTAAAATTGATAGCCTCCATAAGTTCGTGAAATAGTATATAAGCAATCTAACTGCCGTGGAACCACGCAGCACCCCGAGAGTGTTTAATGGTACTCACAATGTTGTCAACACCTCACATGACATTGTGGAGCATTTTTGAATGAATTTGGTCATATTGACCATTTTGTCTCTTCCTTTGGGTCCCCTATAAATAGGAGGACCCTACAAACTTGCCAAGGCATCTAACTCCCAAGGAGCCCTCTCTTGTCCCAAGACGAGCTCATGTTTAAAAGAGACAAAAGGAGATAGCTTGTTCTCCACCTCTAAGTCAAGAGACTGAAAAGATTTTTCACTTGGAGCGAAGGGGCCCTCCCCTTTTAACCCTTACTGGGGTCGAACTCTAGTATAATCCCTAACCTCAGTAGGCTCAATGTAAAAATTGTACAGTACTCTTGTTTTAGTGTAAAATAGAATAAAATATCATAGTAAGCATGCAATATATAGTTTTATGATGCTTTTGATGTACAACAGTTGATCAAATATTATCATGCAATTAGTTTAGGATGTTTTAGTGTGGGAGAATATTCAGAGTTAGTATCTAACAGAAAGATTAGTTCAACCTAGATGGGCCGGTGCCTAAGATCTTCTGTTAGATTTTATATCTATTTTATTATATTTAAGTTTCAAAATGAGGTCTTTCTTTTATGTGTTTTGATTGTCTTGTTATGGTGTGGGACCTTTGGGGTCAAGATAGTGGAAAATGGTTAATAACACCCTATGGGAGCCCTAAATTCCATTCATGGCCATTACCATGAATGGAGAGGTGGGCAAAGAGAATTGATTAGATTAAATGAAATTAATTCTTAATTCATCCTATAGGTTATTGCCAAATGGAGGTAAATGGTCAATATCATTATATGGGTGCCCTAAAGTCCATTCATGGTCACTACCATGAATGGGGAGGTGGGCTAAGGAATTTATTGGGATTAATTCAATTTATTGAATTAATTCCCAATTCATGCCCATGTGACATTATTCTCCAATTAACTTACCATTAGTTGGAGGCTATTCTTGGGGAATCCAAGAGGGTGCAAGGGTTGGTTTTGGGTCTATATAAATCCAACCAAATACCTTGTAGAGATACACATTCACACATTGACATTCCATCCATTTCTACTCATTGTAACCATACAAGTTTTTCTCTTCCTTCCATTGTCTCTAAGTCTTGTGTAAGGTTAGAGGGGGGCTGCTATGCTGTAGCTTTTTGCTCTTAGAAGGGACTAGAAGAACTGCCTCATCTTCTAGTGGGAAGTTGTTTTATCTTAGAGGCAGAGGTGCAAAATAAATCTTGGTAATAGAGGGCAACAATTACCTTAAAGGCAACACTACAAGTGTGACTTAACCTCTGTTCTGTTCAAAGTTTCTTCAGCTGTTGTGGAGGTGATTCAACATCTATTTTAAGTTTTTCCTCATCTCATTTCAACTAAGGATCAACACTACAACAACATAGTTTCTATTGCAAAAGCTTTGTATTGCAATTTGTATTTTGTAAGAAATTGTAATACAATTCTCCAACATCTTCCCACCTCCATAACTTGACCCTTACCATAACCTTTGGCTAGACCATATATGGAATCAACAGCAGATGGTAATAAAATGGTAAATAGCCTTCATAAAATGTGTAAGTAAGCATTCTGAATTTCATCAGTTACCAAAATTTTCTTTTAGAGCCAAGCCTTGCTACGTAGAGTTAAATCATGGAAACCCAAGCCACCATTTCTCTTAGATTGCCATAATCATTTTCAATAAATCCAATGCATCTTTGGATGTGCATCCTTTTCTCCCCCTCAAACTATTTGACTGCCACTTGCTGCTTATGTTTGTGGTAAGAAATAAGTAGCTTAAAATGCATTCTTGCATATTTATCCATAGAGAATATCACTGATTTCAATAATACATCTTTACCAGCATAAGATTAAAATTCCACCCTTGTAATTTACTGTCCACTTTGGCCGAAATATCCTTGAATAATGTATACTTTTGACGCATGAAAATCTGGCAATATATTTTTTATGCCATAAGGCCACGTTTGTTTAAAGGAATTTTCATGAGGTTGGATTGTTGTACAAATTTTACCACCCAATGAGACTTGGATTAGGGCATTTGTTTATTGGGGCTTGAAATTTGAGGAGACAACCAAAAGCACAACCATTCTATTCTTCAACTAGCGTGGCCTATGATCTCTCCCACCCCACTGCCTCACAAAGTTCCACAAAATAAATGGGACTTTGTCGAAAATCCTGGGATTTTACAAAAGTGTGATCTGCAGAAATCACAGGCAGCACAAGCAGTTTATGCAGACCAAGCATGAAAATAAGTAGGGGCTTCATAGCCCATCAAATTTTCAGATTTGATTAAATCTTTTTGGTTTCAATTCCAGATTTCATACCTTGATTGTCATAGTTGCCTACCACTGAAAAGGACTCAAAAGATACAGTAGCTATTCCAGATTCCAAATATCGATGGTATATGGTTTTTATATTTCTCAGGCCATAAGATCGATTCAGAGGGGGGAGAAGAAGAAGTCGATTCCAGAATTCCAGTTTCGATGGTGTCCCACAATATGCAGCGGTGAGGTAGGGCGGAAAAAGAAGAAAATGAAGATGAAGATCTGAGCTTGGTATTCCCGATCTACTAAGTCCATCGATTTTTATCTGTCATGCCGTATCGATCTTCTATTGAAAGATTTTAAAAAAGACATGTAACGACGGGGAATGGAGGGGTGAGAAAGAACAAGAAAAGGATAAAGATGGTATTGCTTGTAACCTCTCCTTCCAAAGTGCAAGTTTTTTCAGAGCTTTCAAAGAATAAAAATTCTCTCTTTCCCTATCCCCTTGGAAGTTGTAGAACTTCCCATTTGCGCAACCAACCAAACTTAGGGCATGTTTGTTTGGAGGGGTTTTGCTGGGGGTGGGATTGAAGGAATGGGATAGTTGTCCCATCCCAACAAGATTTAGGTTGTTCGTTTGATAGGGGTGGGATTTTGAGGAAACATGAGGACAATTCTGGTTGGCCCATGCGGACAGCAACTTCTCCCACCACAGCGCTCACCAAAGACCCACTCAGGCACAAACGAAGCCGTCGCCTTCTGTATGTCTCCTTCTTCTCCTCATCTCCTTCTTCTACTCCTTCGCTTCTTCCTATCTTTTTTTTTTTTTAATTTGTTTTTTTCTTTTAAGCGCTTCTTCCTCTATTTCCTTATTCTTCTCCTCGTCTCCTTCTTCTCCCTGTCTCCTTCTTCATAGCCGACCCCCGCGATCAGATACGATGCCGCCCAGGCTCGGCAGTAGCTGCAGAGGACTCAAACATGGAATGAGCAGAACTTAGAACGTGTTGCTGCCAAAAACCCCGCTGATCCAACCTACACAAACACAGACGACGGAGGCCCGGAACTTTGTCCGGGGTTAGTCCTCCGACGCTCAAGTCAGGGTCGGCCGCACAGTTCAATAAGGGAGTAATGGTGAGGGTGTTAGAGCTTACCTTCCCCTTTCTTCCGTGCCTTCTTATATAGCTCTTTGGCCTTAGGGTTTTTCCCCCTTCGGCCTTCTTAGAGTCCTACTCGAATACGTCCAACCTTCTGGGGGGAATATTCCCCCCATGCAGACGACGTGATCCCGCATGATTCTGCGGGCGTGCCTCGGTGATTGCGCGTGCTCGAGTGTGAGTGGTCTCTTGGACCCTTCGTCTGGCGGTGGACACGTGTTTCAGAGGCGACACGTGTCATGGCCCCCACCGAGGGGTTATTTTGGCTATATCAGGAGCCCCCTTACTTCCACTAGGAGCTTCTTCCTGTGGGAGTAACCATCTTCTTTGGTTGACTTGTTCCTTCGGCCTTGGCATTACCAGTGTCCAAGGTTTGGGGTCCGACCGAGAGAGACCTTTGACCGCTTCGGATCGACTTTGCTGAGCCCCCTGCCGATCGGTCAGCACCATTCGGCTCTACCGAGCCCCCTACCGAGGGGGGGACCTTTGGCCAGTTTCGTTCGTCTCTGGCCGAGCTCCCAACCGAAGGACAGACCCTCGGTCAGGTCTGTTCGGCTTTGCCAAGCCCCCTGCCGAGGGACGGACACTCGGTCAGGTCCGTTCGGCTTTGGCCGAACTCCCAACCGAAGGAGGGACCCCCGGTCAGGTCCGTTCGGCTTTGGCCGAGCTCCCAACCGAAGGACAGACCCTCGGTCAGGTCTGTTCGGCTTTGCCAAGCCCCCTGCCGAGGGACGGACACTCGGTCAGGTCCGTTCGGCTTTGGCCGAACTCCCAACCGAAAGAGGGGCCCTCGGTCAGGTCCGTTCGGCTTTGGCCGAACTCCCTACCGAAGGAGGGACCTTCGGTCAGGTCCGTTCGGCTTTGGCCGAACTCCCTACCGAAGGAGGGACCTTCGGTCAGGTCCATTCGGCTTTGGCCGAACTCCCAACCGAAGGAGGGACCTTCGGTCAGGTCCGTTCGGCTTTGGCCGAACTCCCTACCGAAGGAGGGACCTTCGGTCAGGTCCGTTCGGCTTTGGCCGAACTCCCAACCGAAGGAGGGACCTTCGGTCAGGTCCGTTCGGCTTTGGCCGAACTCCCAACCGAAGGAGGGACCCTCGGTCGGGTCCGTTCGGCTTTGGCCGAACTCCCAACCGAAGGAGGGACCTTCGGTCAGGTCCGT
>NW_024868952.1:0-47565 GCF_013358625.1 Macadamia integrifolia
AAGTAGGTTTCTCTACTTAACCCGAGGGATGCATCATAATATGAGCTTCCCTACTTGACCAGAGAGTCACTCTTACAAGGGTTACTCTACTTGGCTTTAGGGAAAGGGAGACAATTAAAATAAAAGCAATAAATTGATGGTTCTATGGCTAGGAGGGGCAAAGCCAACACATACACTAGCCATGAACCTTGGGGGAAAGGGATAGCAATAATGCAATGACTAAAATTAAAATCCTAAATTAAGAAAGAAAGGATAGTCAGAAGAGGGAATGAGAGGGGGGAGAGAAGACTATTGAGGGAGCCTACTTACTTGAACTTCAATACTTGAACTTGAAAGCTTGGGAAATTTGAGATACTACCAGTACTAAAAACCAGATCTGGAATAAACCAAATCTGAAATTTCTAGTACTAGAGAAAACAAATCTTGAAAAAAAAAACTGAACTTGAAAAAAAAAAAGATGCTCCACGGCTCGTGATCTTGTCACCTAGATCTAAGCCTATAACTATAACTTTAAAAATTACAACTCAATTGCATAAATCATAAACATAAAAGGCTGAATAAGAATAAAAGAGTACTTGCATCAATTGACATAAAAAACTATTGGAAAAGTAATTAAAGAAAAAATAGAGAAGAACTAAAACTAGAGAGTGAGAGAGGGAGAGAGAGAAGAAAACTAAGCATAAACTAGAAAATAAACTAAGGGGAATCATAAAATAAGAGGGGGGAGGAAGGGGCTTTTATAGGGTTTTTTTTCTTGCCTCCTTCCTTCCACAAGTCTTCTTTAAGAAAAGAAAGAAAATAAAATAAAATTAAATCTGGATAAAAATCCTCATTCTCTGAGATATTGTGTGTGGAAAGAGAGAATCTGTTTCCAAAATTAACAAATTCTATTCTTTCCTTATAATATTCACCAATATCTTGCAATCTTGATTAAATCAGAAAGGAATCTCTGCATAGCATCTTCAAGATCTTGTGAGGTGGCAAGGAGAGAAAATAATCTTCAGGATTTTGTAGGAGAGAGGATGTGGTGCCAATGAGTGGGTCCCACCTTTAGACTAGTTCTTGATTCACTTTAAGCACTTTCTCTTGTAGACTTGGAAACTAAAAAAAAATAAGAAAAATAAAAGTAGTACTATCCAAAGTGGGGGAAAATGTATATTTATATCCCTAAGATTTCACACATTATTGTGCTCATCAATAACCCAGGATGTGGCATCCATCATGGATAACATGATGGGGGAAGTTGAGGAAAGGCAAAACTAATTTATAGCCGGGATCGATAATAGAATCCAAGCGGCAATGGAAGCCCGTAATGCACAGCCTGCACCTCCTACTCCACTAGCACCTATTCCAATACCCACTGGATCGGGTACCCTTCAAACATCAGGTGGGGTATAAGTTTATGGGTAAGGGCATCAAAATGTGCATGGGCATGTGCAAGACCCGATGTTGGATTAAGCCCAGGCCCATGTAGAGGGCTAGACAGATTTGATGAAAATGATGGAGAAGTTTCAATGGCTTAGGCCCCCATACTTCTCGAAGGTGGGCCAAGACCCATTGTATCCATCAAGATGGATTAGTGGAATGGAGAAAGTTTTTAGACTGATGGGCTGCACTGATGAACAAAAAATTTTTTGTGCGGGCTATCAATTGTAAAATGAAGTAAATGATTGGTGGAGTGCCACCGAGCCTATTCTAAGGGCTAATAACCCGAACCCTACTTGGACAGACTTCAAAAGGGCCTTCTTTGAGAACTACTTTCCAGAAAACTTCCGAGGTAGGAGAGAGAGTGAGTTCTCTCAACTAGTTCAAGGTTCCCGGTCTGTGCTCAAGTATCAGCAACGTTTTGAGGAGCTATTCCATTTTTCTCCTGAGCATCTCTGAGGGGATAGTGCTAAGGCCAAAAAGTTTGAGAAAGGGTTGAGGATAGTTATTGGATCAACCATTGTTGGGTTGAAACTGCAGACTTATGCCGAGGTGGTTCAAGTGGCCAAGTCTATTGAAGATCTGCATAGAGATAATTTCATGGCCTAGCAAGGAACGGAAAAGAGGCCAGTGGGATCTACTAATTTTAGGGGAGGTAGCAAGCCTTTTTGAGTGCCTTATATCAACCAAACTTCAGTGTAATTCAGGAAGCTTAAAGCTAGTCAGACTTCCCAGTCCTCCCGATCTAGTACTGTATCTCAGTCTATGGGATTGAGCCCGAGGTGCTTTCATTTTGATTAGCTGGGCCATATGATGAGGACATGCCCCCACCGAAGGCCAGGTGATACACCATAAATTATGCCACCTAGGCCCTAGCAGACATATGTGGCCCCTAGAGTAGCACAGCCCCCACAGGGCCAGAGACCACAGGTCAGAGTATTTGCTATGACTGTAGAGGATGCTGAGGCTACACCCGTTGTAGTGATAGGTACACTATTGATATCATTATTGCTTGTACATGCATTATTTGACTTAGGAGCCTCGCATTTGTTCGTGTCACCAGCATTTGCAAAGAAGATGAGAATTCCACCCAAAGGACTGACTCAATGTTTGGCTATGAGCACCCCTATAGGAAGTATAATAGGTATGAACTATATGTATGAGCCTTGTCCAGTGACTATAGGTGAACATGAGTTGAATGCTCACTTGATCGAGTTCAAGATGACCGACTTCGATGTGATTTTAGGAATGGACTGGTTGTTCGCATATAGAGTCAGTGTGCTATGTGCAGAGAAGACTATCATTTTCAGACCTCATGAAGATGATGAGTTTGAGTTCCAAGAGGATAAGTCCAAGAAACCCAAGAAGGTTATTATATCCGTGCTCCAGATGAAGAAGCTACTGGATAAGGGATGTCAAGGCTACTTAGCATATGTGATGGATACTGAGATAGAGATTAGGCCATTAACTGAGCTTGATGTGGTGAGAGAATTTCCCGATGTATTATTGGATGTATTATTGCTATAGACCTACTCCCCAGCTCGGCACCAATGTCAAAAGCCCCTTACCACATGGCTCCCATAGAGTTGAAGGAATTGTAGGTGCAACTTTAGGACCTTCTGAAGAAGTGATTCATTAGACCAGTGTGTCTCCATTAGGAGCACCAGTATTGTTCATCAAGAAGAAAGATGGGAGTATGAGGTGATGCATTGATTACCGGGAGCTTAATAAGCTAACCATCAAGAACCGGTATCTTTTGCCAAAGATAAATGATCTATTTGATCAGTTGCAAGGTGCCAAGGTATTCTCGAAGATCAAACTTAGATCGGGCTACCACCAGCTCAGGATCAAGGATAGTGATGTCAGTAAGACAACCTTCAGATCAAGGTATGGACATTATGAGTTCTTGGTGATGTCATTTGGGTTAACCAATGCACTGGCTGCATTTATAGATTTGATGAACCAAATATTCCAGGATGTCTTAGACAAGTTTGTGATTGTGTTCATTGATGACATTTTAGTTTACTCCAATAGTGCAGAGGAACATATAGTTCACCTGAGGTTAGTATTGTAATGCCTGAGAGAGAAACAACTCTACACAAAATTCAGCAAGTGCAAGTTTTTGTTATCACAGGTGGCAATCCTAGGCCACATTGTTTCAAACAAGTGTATAGAGGTTGACTCAGGCAAGGTGAAGGCAGTTCTAGAATGGGAGACTCCCAAGAGTATAGTAGACATACGTAGTTTTTTGGGATTGGCTGGATACTACAGGAGGTTTATTGAGAACTTCTCCCATATTGTTACCCCGATGACTTGACTCACACGAAAGGGTGTGAAATTTGAGTGGTTGGATGCTTGTGAAAAGAGCTTCAAGGAGCTAAGGCAAAGGTTGGTATCAGCTCTAGTTTTGACTATTCCGACCAATACAGGTGGTATAGTTATGTATAGTAATGCCTCCAAGCTAGGATTAGGTTGTGTATTGATGCAGCATAGGAAAGTCATTGCATATGCATCCTGTCAGTAGAAAGATTATGAGACGAACTACCCCACCCATGATTTAGAGTTGGCAATTGTGATTTTTGCACTGAAATCTAGAGACACTACCTGTATGGTGAGAAGAGTGAGATCTTCAGTGGCCATAAGAGTCTCAAGTACTTCTTCACCTAAAAGGAGCTCAACATGAGATAGAGGCATTGGCTGGAATTGATGAAAGACTATAATTGTACTATCCACTATCATCCAGGAAAGGCCAATGTGGTAGCTGATGCACTTAGCCAGAAATCTCAATCACTGACTCTTGCATCACTGACCACCAATGAGCATCTCATAGAGGAGGCCAGGAAACTAGACTTGGAGCTATTAGTAAAAGGTGTCACTTTGTCACTATCAGCATTAGTCGTACAACCTAGTCTGGTGGATAGGATCACTACAGCTCAAGTTACTAATACAGAGTTGCAGAAGCTGATAGAAGAATTCCAGGAAGGAACCCAAAAGGACCTGGATTTCTCTGTAACTGAAAGCGGGGATTCTCAAGTTCAAATGGAGGTTGTGTGTGCCCAGTGACGGTGATTTGAGAGACATAATTTTGAGAGAGGCACACAACTCTCCATACTCTATTCACCTCGGCAGCACTAAAATGTATAAGGATCTCAAAGGCTCCTACTAGTGGAAAGGAATAAAGAATGATGTGGCCACGCATGTGTCTAGATGCCTCACATGCCAGTAGGTCAAGGCTAAAGGACAAAGGCCCTATGGTTTATTACAGTCCTTCCCTATTCTAGAGTGAAAATGGGAGAATATCACCATGGACTTTGTCATAGGCCTACCCCGTACTTAGAAGGGCATAGATGCCATTTGGGTAGTTGTGGACCGCTTGACTAAGGCAATTCACTTTATCCCAATCAAGGTCACATTTTCTATGGACAAGTTGGCCAAGTTGTATGTTGACAGCATCATTAGGCTGTATGGTGTACCAGTTAGCATCATCTCTGATCGAGATCCTAGGTTCACTTCTAAGGTCTGAACTTGTGTATAGAAGGCTATGGGCACATAGTTGAATTTTAGTACAGTCTTTCACCCTCAGACCGATGGTTAGTCGGAAAGGACCATCCAGACATTGGAAGACCTACTTTGAGCATGTGCCTTAGACATGAGTTATAGTTGGGATGAGAAAATTTCTCTTATAGAGTTCTCCTACAACAATGTTATCAGGCCACATTGGAATATCCCCATTTGAGGCACAGTATGGCAGGAGGTGCCGGACTCCACTCTATTGGGATGAGGTTAGTGAACGGCATATTTTGGGTCCAGACTTGATACGGGCTAATAGTGAGAAGGTGAATGTGATCAGAGAGAAGATCAAGATAGCTCAGTCCAGGCAGAAAAGCTATATAGATGTTAGAAGGAAACATCTAGAGTTTGGTGTTGGAGATAAGGTGTTTTTGCGGATCTCCCCAGTTAAAGGGGTGATGTGGTTCGGCAAGAAGGGAAAGCTTAATTCGATGTTCATGGGACCATATGACATACTGGAGAGGATCAGACTAGTAGCTTACCGGACAGCTCTACCACCAGAGTTGGAGGGTACACATGATGTCTTCCATGTATCCATGTTGAGGAAGTACATCCCCTACCCCACTCACGTCTTGACTTACTATGAGGGTAGTGGCCAGAGAAGAATAGATTATGCATCCCCCCCGTCCTCTTCTCCTCTCTCTCTCTTCACCTTCATGGTGAGGGGGAGGGGTTCAAGTCGTGTGTGCTTTCCTTGTGGGCCCTGCACCGTCGTATCACTGCTTGAAGATACATGGAGGCCTATTTCGTAAGAGTGTAAAATTCATCATTTGAGACAGAGGTTTTGATGATGGTCCAATCCGGGGATCAGGATCATGTAAATGGGGTTTGGAGTTACCACCTAGGGTTATGGGCCTAGGACCCGAAGGTGGGCTCGATTCCTAAGAAAAGGACCTGAAATTCGGTCTGGTCTAAAGATTTAGGGTAAGTGTCAGGTTATAGAGTTGGGAACGTGTTAAGCACCCAATTTGTCCAGTTCAACCGGTCTTCTTGCTAGATGCTTGAGAACGAACATTTTCCATAATTATTACTATTCCACATGTATGGCTAAGTTATCACACATATATATATTAATTGAATTCAAACCATTATATACACTAAAATAAGACTTATTAGATATCTACATCATGCTCAAATGAGGAGAGAGATTATACCTAAATTTGACCCCTATTTTAGGTCAAGAGGGGTGGGCCCTTGATTGGTATCAGCTCAGACTATCTTTCGTGTTCTTTGGCTCAGGCGAAGATGGTCTTAACCTCTAACTTCCTTTCTTGAGAGATGCTGATTGTGATGGCATCTTGACAGAGTTTCGGCTAGGAACGGTCATTTTTCGATTTGGATTTGGACAAAGCTTCGGCTAGGGAAGGCTATTGTTGGGCATGAGATGAGGTGGCACTCTGACAGAGCTTCCGCTGGGGATAAGCTAAGGGAAGACTAGGCTGAGGTGGCACTTCAGCAGTGCTTCTGCTGGGAATGGCTATTTCCAGAAATATTTCAGGGACACTCAGATAGGGGTTCGGCTAGGAAAGGTTATTTATGGGCTTAGGATAAGGTGGCACTCCTATAGAGCTTCCACCGGGGATAGGCTAAGGGAGGGCTAGGCTGAGGTGGAACTTCGGTAGAGCTTCTGCTAGGAATGGCTATTTCTAAAAAGATTCTAGGGATACTCGGACAAAGGTTCGGCTAGGAAAGGCTATTTCTAAAAAGAAACGGGCTAACCTAAAAATGGATTGAAGAACTCCAAAGTCCCGAAGAACACTTTAAAGGTCCGAACAGAGTTTCAGATCTTAACGAAGATCTCTTCGTAGACCTGAAGAACCTCAAAAGGGGGGGTTTCTATCTTAAGAAGGCTTAAGAACGCTCAAGAACACTCAAGAACACTCAAGAACACTCAAGGGAGGTGGCTCAAGAACATATTGTTTTTGGCTAAAAACTGGATCTAACTAAGAATTTAGATGGAAGATCTTCAAAATCCCAAAGAACACTTCGAAGATCCGAAAGAGTTTTCGGATCTTGATGAAGATCCGAAAGAGTTTTCGGATCTTGATGAAGATCTCTTTGAAGATCAGAAGAAAACCAAAAGGGTGAGGGGAGGAAAATTTCAATCTGAAAGAGGAGGGGATTCTAGTGTGTTGATGTTTTTTTCTAAGGGAGGGGGTATTTATAGTTTTTTTTGGCCAAATAGGAGAGGGGGAATCCCTTTATCCAGTGGACAGAAGGGGGGTTCTTGCCTAAAGTGAAGGGATAGGATTTTTTTCCAATGGGTAAAGGGGGGTTTTAAAGGAAAAATGGGTGGGGAAGGTTTTTGTCCAGTTGGTAAGAGGGGGTTTTCAGAAAAAAGTGGGAGTAGAGAGAAATTTTAGCTGGAGAAAGGTGATATTCAAAAAAGCGGGAGGGGAGTGCTTTTCAAAAAAGCAAGAGGAGAGAGAAAGTTTAGCCAAAAAAGGTAGTTTTTGGAAAAGCAGGAGAGAGAAAGTTTAGCCAGAAAAGTGGGAGGAGAGAGAAAGTTTAGCTAGAAAAGGTAGTTTTCAGAAAAACGGGAGGAGAGATAAAATTTAGCCAGAAGTGCTGATGATGTCACGGGTGCACGAATGCATGGGTGTGTAGGCACTATGCACGATGTGCGGGCCATGTGCACAGTGTGCGGGCTACCTGCACATGGCGCAGGCACAGTGTGCACGGCCATACAGTAGGGGCATGCACAGTGTGCGATGGGAGCAAGCACAATGTGCGGTAGGGCCACGCACAGTGTGTGGCGGGGCAGCGCACAGTGTGTGGCGGGGCCACGCACAGTGTGCGGTGGGGGCACGTAGGGCTGTGGGGCTATGTGCATGGCATGGCTACGTAAATGTGTTACAGCCCGTGGGCAGCAAGCATGCGCTTGGGCTGGCCTGTTGGCCAGAGCACGCAGTGTGCACGAGAATATGGGTTTTTTCGGTGATGATTACGGGAGATCTGTATATCTGATTTTATCATACCACATATCATCAAAATTGTATTTCTGAGCACTATTCATTTGTGCGGTCATCTTGACCGGATTCCTTCGTATATCAAAAGCCAAAATTAGACCCCTTCCCTCCTACGTGGGGATTTCTAAGGTTTCAGACCTGGGAGTGTTTCGGGGTTATCTGGGCCGGTAGGAGATGAATTTTAGGGTGTTTGGGTTAGGTGAGGGATTTTTCTAGGTTTCTAGCAAGATTGTCCTTGTGCGCAGCATATGTGCAGAAAGGCGTGATTTTTTTGGGATGATTGTCGGAGATCCATCGGTCTGATTTTGACGTATCATATATTATCAAAATCGTATTTTCGAGCACCATTCATATGTATGGTCATCTTAACCAGATTCATTCATATATGAAAAGTTAAAATTAGACCTTCCTTTCTCCTACGTAGGGATTTTCAGGGTTTTGGGTAGGGGAATGTTTCCATCAGCACCTCTATCAATCGAAAGTCAGAAGTCACGTCCAAGATCCAAATTTCATCATAGCCAGAGGAGGGTGACAAAATTGGGTGTCACAAAATGCTCCTCTTTGGCCGAGGCCTATGCCAATGGTTAAAGGGCAAAGAAAAGAACGACCATATTTTATCACTCGGAGCATATACTGCTGTCATCTTGCTTAGTTATGACGGAGTTGAAAAAATGCAACAGATAATATCTCTAAAGTTTTAAGACTTACCTAGGCTGCCAATTGGTGGAAAGGATTTCGTTGCTCTTCCAATCTTGCAAAAAGAAAAAGTTAGTACTTTGATCTTGATTCTTCCTTAGCTGGGGCTCACATGTGCTAATTGAGGGAAATATGGTCTCCAGGCTGGGTCTTTCAAGCCAATCTGGACTATCTGGGACCGATGGTTACAAGGGAGGAATTCACTATTTTCCAATCTTGCAACAAGTAAAAAATGTTTGATGCTTGGATTTTCCTTAGCCAGGCTTCACATGTGCCAGTTCAAGGATTTAGTCTATGAGATCGAGCCACTATGATCTGACTCAAAGAGAAAGGGCCTCCTGGGGCCGGGTTAACAACATTGGGCCACCTAGGGCCGGATAAATGTGATTGGGTTGCCTGGGGCAGGGTCAATGAGATTGGGCCACCTGGGCCTGGTAAATTATGTCTTCTCCTGATTTTTCCTTGATTCTTGATTTTTGGTTTAGAATTTGATTCTTGATGCTTGATCTGGAATTTTTTTATTCTTGATGCTTGATCTAGAATTTTATTTTTTTTATTTACTTACTTTTTTTTTTATAAAATGCGTGCCCTCCCCTGATTATTCTTCATTCTAACTTTTCTGAGTGAAGTGAGTTCCTGGAACCCTCTGGTTTTTCTTGAAGTTTTCTTCCTATTCTTGGTGTTCTTCATTTTTCTCTTGGAGTTCTTGAAGATATTCATCTTGTTCTTGAGGGAGGAGCTAGTTGGAGAATTTGACATTCTCGCGGGCTTTTTTGAAAATTGGAAAACTTTCTGGGTCTTCTTACAATTTTAAAAAGTTTTTAGGGCTTTTTGTAATTTCTAAAAATATTTCTAAAAGGAGGAAGAGGAAGAGGAAGACTCTGGAAGAGGTCCAGCTTGAGAGTTGCAGCAGTCCTTCCCATAGGGATGAGGGTCTGGCCGACTGGTATTAAGGGGAAATCCTTCACAACAGCCGGAATCACATCTGCAACTCCATATGGGGTTCCTGGGTAAGTCTTTACATTTCATTCATTATTTTGATCATCTTTTGTTCTTGTGTTTGTATTGTTTTTGCTTTTTGCTATTTCTCTTCTTTTATTATTTATTTATTATTTTCATTAGCACGAGGGGAAAGAACCGCCTACCTTTGCCTCCTATGGCCATCCGAACATCGTTCAGTCTTGGCATAGGATGCTCCCTCGCTGGGTGAAGGAGATAGTTAAATAGTTAATGATACCTATTTGTGCCGGCTAGCCTTGTAGAGACCTAAAATTTTAATCCGGTATTGGTGGGGGCCCTGATGGAGCGGTGGTGGTCGAGTACTCACACTTTTCACCTTCCTATTCCCGAGATCACCATTATGCCTATGTGCTTCTATGCCTTGATAGGAATTCCATTTGGGGGTAGAACCATGACCCTACCTGTAGGATTCCCGACTACCAGGGAGTTCGCAGATCTAACCGGCATCGCCATTAAAGCTAGCTAGACATGGATCCACCTAGGGGAGGTTAGTGCCCGATGGTGGAAAGTTGGCCTGGGGAAGAATCCATGCAACATGTCTTAAATAGCACGTTCCTTCCTGCTATTTTTCGTGGGTCAGTGCCTCTTTAGTGACCTCTGAGGGGGAGTAGATATCTGTCTGGTGTTCTTCCTCAAAGATCTTCGCACAGTAGATACCTGAGACTGGGGTGGGGCCGCCTATGCATATCTCCTACGGTCCCTAGACCTGTTGTCCTATGGGGATAGGGGCCTTAAGGGGGCAGGCTACATCATCTAGGTAACTTGCCTTCTCATATCTATTTTCTTTTAGTCATTTGGTCTGCACTTTCTTACTTTGATTTCTTGAAACAACCCTGGTGTTTTGAGCATCTGCGAACCATAGCCCCTAAACTAAGGGATCCTGAGGCATTCTTCTTCCCCCATGGCCACAAAATAGGGAGATAACCAGGTGGTCCTGGCCCGATGTCATCCTCCGGGGACCACCACTCGTTCTCTTTTGAATGATCTCATTGAGGTATGCCATGTCTGACACTAAAATTCTATTTTCTTGATGTTGTACTTACCCTTCCTTGGTTTTGTAGTTTGCTTGGAGACCATTCCATAACCTTGTGTTTCCAGATTCTAAGAGAGTCAACTGGGTTCATCAATTCTCTGAGAACCAAGTCCTTTTCCAGGGCCTATGGGGCCATGCCTGGTACTTAGGAGAGAGGGTAGTACCCTAGTGGTTAGATATCGATCCACGTCCTTCTCACGATCTTCCTCCACCCACCATGCACTGTCCAGAGATCATCCCAGTAGACGAGATGAGGCGCTTGGCTAACGGAGTATGGGAGGACTTCTTTCTTAATCCGGATAGGGACTACGGAGCCTTTCTGGAGGAGGAGACAGTAGACACCCCTCTCGGTCCTATTGGTCCAGTGGTATTTTACCCTTTTTTGAGTATTTCCCGTAGATTCTTCCTTGTTCTGGTCTTGACTGATATTCTTTCAGGGGAGAATAAGACGTGTAGATCCTTCTGTTGTTCAGTCACATACCAGTGCTACTAATCCTTCACAAGCAGGGCCCTCTACCAGTGCCGATGGGTCTCTAAGGGTTGCTAATGTCCCCTTTCGTGGCTTCCCTACCTGGACCTATCCCAACGCAGCCAACCCCAATCTCCCTCATCTTCTGGAGCCAAACACAGATGTTGACGCTTCCCTTGGGCTGCCTATTCCTTATGATTATGTGAGTATCTAATCATTTTCCAATTAACTCTTGACTTCCTTTGGCTGATATGCTCTTTCTCAGGTGTCCCCAGAGGTCCATGCTGAGATTAGGAGGATGCACTATGACCTGTGCGAGGTGATAGTTACCAAGGATCGGGAGATTGCCCGACAGAGTGCACTGATTGAGGATCTGACCTAGAGGCTAGGGCAGGTTGGAGTAGCATCTGTGGACTCCCTAGTGCTTCATGAGGATGGTTCAGAATACGGTTTAGATGATGGCTTCTGACCCATAGGGATTTGTTCCTGTATTTCCTGGAAACACAAACACATGGATATTTTCTTTCTTTTTTCTTTTTCCCTCCCCTTGTTTGTTCATTATTTTATTTCAGCATCTCTATGAAAACATACTTTTGGCACAAAGAAAATCTTTCTTCTCTTTTTTTTTTTTTGTTTTTTTGCAAGGCTTAGGCACAATCAATTCCATAACTCAAGTCATAATTTGAATAGTCGGGATAGCACGAAAATACACATACTTCCTCATTCCATTACCAAGTGAATTACATAAAAAGGGGGACCACTTTCCTACCACAGATAGGATAGGTGAATAACAAGGTGGGGAGACAATTCTTGAGGTGGGCGAAAGTTCACTAATTTTTCTGGGTCAGTCTCCTCGAGCCCGTATTGTCAGCTGATGTATAAAGGCAAATAAAAGGACGTGTGTGTCAATCCCATCAGTCTGACATAGTTGTGGCCAGGGGTCTTCATAAAAAAAATCTTCTTGTGGCTTCCCTGGGCACCTCCATACGATATCCTGCACAGTCCTTTCCTGCAAGTACTTCTTCCAATCGGTGATAAGGTCGAATTCCAGAACTTCTCTTTTATCCCGGTAACAAAAAACTCCGAGTGGGCTTCCCCTTAATGGTATGGTGAGCTTCAGTTTCTTGAGGAGCCAAATCTAAAAAATAGCAGGACTCCCTTGATAATGGTCTAGTCCAAATCTATGACCATAGCTCATGTCATCAAATCCCTTGAATGCTTCTACAAGAACCGTAGGACGATGTCACCTCCTTTCTTTAACTGTTTTACTACCGCAATACGAACAGATGGTGCACTTTGCCCGAGAGTGGGGAGAACATAACGAGGTATCATGTAAAGTAAATAAGCATCTAGGGATCACTACTGATAGATTCCTCCCATTGGTAGATATTGGATGAAGATCTGAGCCACCTTCAGAATGTTGATCTTCCCATACTTGACAAACTGCTTTACTTCTTCTTCTTTCCATCTGAAGAAACCCTGAATTTCCTCTAAGAAATCTTTCTTCAAAGATGGTTGGAACAAATTGCCTCCGGGTGGAGATAACATACAAACTTGAAATTCTTCAAGAGTTAGGCAAATCTCTACTAATCCAAACTGAAATACATGTAGGTTGGCATCCCAGTGTTGAGACACCTGCTGGAGCAATTTGTGATGTAGCTTCAGACATCCAATCTAACCCAGAAATGACACATTCATAGATTCCATCAATCCTGGTGCCCACATATTTATGTCTAAGGTCCATTTCCTCAACGTCTCATCCAACAAGCACATGAATTTTCCTGAAACCAATACAAACAACAAGATATGATGATTTATCAAAGCATTACTCATTAGCTAATGATTCAAACAAGCCTTTACCACTGTTGCGTCAAGCTCTTCTCTTTTTTTTTTTTTTGTTTACTTTGACTGATCAAGGGTGGAGAATAAACTAGCCTTGATAAACTGGTGCCGGGTGGTAATTTTCTTTTAGGGGATAGAATCCTGGATAAGAATGGATGGACCATAGGTGAATGACAGATACCTAATGGCCTTTCATGCCAAATGGTGATTCTTGGGGGATACAAACTATGATGATCTTTTAATGTACTTTGATTATTAATCAAGGAACCGATTTATTGCCTTTAGATGGTTGAGACTACACTTGCACATGTCAAGTTGCCTACGTATCCCTCGAAAGGAATCAACTCTAACGTAGTTTAGGCCATTCACCATTTCAGACATAATATTTCTTGAGTTGATCCATGTTAACTAGTCTAGGTATTTGTTTGTCGTTGTGGTCTATGAGTTTCCCAGCTTTTCCTAGTAGAATTTCTTTGGTAGTGAATGGGCCACTCCAGTAGGGCCTGAATTTTCCTCTTGGGTCATGAATTGAGGCTCTTTATTCTCGAAGAACAAGTTCACCTTCCTCTATGTGATAGGGCTTTACATTCTTGTTAAAGGCCCTAGCCATTCTCAATTGATATTTCTTCAGATTATCCATTGCTTTCATGTGCCTTTCATCGAGAAAGTTGAGCTTGTTATGTCTAGCCTTCACCCACTCTCCTTCAAGTAGCTGACTATCAAGAAGCACCCTTAGGGATGGTACGAGGATTTCCATGGGTAGAACCACCTCAACTCCATACACCAAAGAGAAAGAAGTTGCCCCTGTCAAAGATCGTATAGAAGTCCGGTATGCCCATAAGGCAAGGGGTAACTTATCAGCCCAATCCTTGTGTGTTTCCACCATTTTCTATAGGATGACTTTGATGTTCTTATTGGCTGCTTCTACTACCCCATTGGTCTATGGCCTCTAAGTGGTAGATCGATGCCTTCTGATACCGAACTTTGTGCAGATTTTGTCGGTCTTGCCCCAAAAATGGGATCCCTGATCTGATATCAATTCTTGAGGTACTCTATATCAGGAAATGATGTTTTCCTGAATGAACTTGGCCACCTTAGCAGATGTGAGGACTGCATAGGATTGAGCTTCTATCCACTTGGTGAAATAATCAATGGCTACCAAGATGAACTCGTAGCTGTTGGATGCTTTACGGTTGACCTTTCCAATGATATCAATGCCCCAAGTGGAGAATGACCAAGGTGAACTAAGTGAATGCAACTGTATTGGTGGGATATGTATGATGTTAACAAATATTTGACACTTGTGACATTTCTTGACAAAGTCCACGCAATCTGCTTCCATTGTGTTCTAATAATATCCTAGCCTGAGGATCTGCTTAGATAATATGTTGGCATTCATATGGGGTCTATAGAGACCTTGATGAATTTCTTCCATGATAGTTGTAGCTTGTTCCTCATCTACACACAACAACTGTATTCCGTCATAGGACCGTTTGTATAATTGATCCTCTTGGAGAATAAACTTGGTGGCATAACTTCTCAGAAACTTCTTCTCTCCGTCAGTTGCTTCAACTGGATACTTCCTTTCACTGATGAAATCCATTATATGAGTGAACAAAGACCGACCATCCACAGTGAGAGAGTTCACTGAATTCTGATATATGGGCCTTATTCTTTGTTCTACCAAGAATGGTCGGACCCTAGCCATAGGGTTGCACTCTACCATAGAAGCCAAGGTTGCAAGGGCATCAGTAAACCTGTTATTATCCCTCTAAAAGTGTTCGAACGAAATTTTCTCAAAGTGTTCAATCACCTCTTCGAGATGCTCTTGATATGGCTTTAACTTCTCATCTCTAGTTTTCCACTTTCCCTATGTCTGACAGATGACAATGGATGAATCACCATAAACCTTAATCCTTTTCACCCCAATGGTTGATGTAGTTTCGAGTCCCAAAGCACAAGCTTCATACTCAGCAATATTGCTGGTACATGGGAAGTCAAGGTAGAATGATGAAGGTAAATAAAGACCATCAGGAGTGACAAGCAATACTCCCGCACCACATCCCTTCTGATTGGCTACTCCATCAAAGAATAACTGTCATTCATTAATTGTTTCTTCTTCCTCTACTGCTGTGATTCCTTCATCGGGAAAGGCATCATTCTAGGATCTTCCATCTTCTGTGGGCTAAATAGCCAAATGATCAGCTATGGCCTGCCCTTTGGTAGATTTTTGAGTAACATAGGTGATGTCAAACTCTGATAGAAAAAGTAACCAACGGGCCATCCTTCCTGTTAAGGTCGGTTTCTCGAAGAGATATTTGATGGGATCCATCTTTGAGATCAAATGCACTAGATAGGAAACCATGTAGTGTCGTAACCTTTTAGTTGCCCAAATCGATGCAGCATAAGTTCTTTCCAAAGATGTGTATCGGGTCTCATATTCCAGAAACTTCTTGCTAAGGTAATATATGGCATGCTCTGCCCCCTTTTATGTTTCCTTCTGTGCTAGCAAAGAGCCCATGGAATATTCTCCCATGGACAGGTACAACAGAAGTGGTGCTCCTTCCACTGCCGGTGTCAGTACTGGTGGTTTCATCAGGTATCCCTTGATCTTGTCAAAAGCTTGCTGGCATTGGTCATTCCATTCCGTTGGCTGATCCTTCTTCAACAGCTTGAAAATTGGTTCATAGATTGTAATCAACTGAGCTATAAATCTGCTAATATATTGGATGGGACCTAGAAATCCTCGTATTTGCTTCTCAGTCCGAGGCGTGGGCATTTCTTGAATTGCCTTGAATTTGATAGGATTGACTTCAATGCCTCTTTCACTCACCAAGAAGCCTAACAACTTTCCCGCCGTTGCCCTGAATACACACTTCTGAGGGTTCAACTTCAGTTGATACTTCTCGATTCTTTTACAGAATCTCCTTAGTGCGGGAATATTCACCCATCAATCTTTAGACTTTACTATCATGTCATCCACATACACTTCCACATCTTTGTTCATTATGTCATGCAATATGGCCGTGGCTACTCTTTGATAGGTTGCCGTGGCATTCTTCAGTCCAAAAGGCATCACCTTGTAATAATAGGTTCCCCATGGAGTGGTGAAGGTTGTTTTCTCACGATCCTCTGGGTACATGCTTATTTGGTTGTATCCTGAGAATCCATCCATGAATGATAATAAAGCATGCCCACATATTATCCACCAATACATCAATGTGAGGTAATGGGAAGTCATCTTTAGGGCTTACTTTGTTAAGATCTCGGTAGTCTACGTACATTCGTACCTTTCCATCTTTCTTTTGTACTGGTACAATATTGGGCAACCATTGGGGGTATTTCACCACTTGTAAGAAACCCACATTCCATTGCCTCACAACTTCTTCTCTAATCTTCTCACTCCATTCTGGCCACATTCTTCAGAGCTTCTATTTTACCAAATTTGCCCCAGGGTAAGTCGGCAATCGATGCTGCACAATGTTGGGTTCAATACCAAGCATATCCTCGTAAGACCGAGCAAAGACCTCGACGAATTCCTTCAGAAGCTTACTCATTCATTCTTCCTTTTGTTATCAAGTGTAGTGCCAATTTTTACCTCTCGAAGGCATTGGTTGGTTCCTAGATTAATAACCCGAGTATCCTCAAGGATTGGTTGGGCTTTCTTTGGTTTGCATTGCTTTATCAATTCTTGATATTTTTTAAGATCATCATCGGAAAAAGGAGGCAAGTCATACTCGGAATCAAAAATTTCATTCATGAAAGAAGGAGTAACAGACTTATCATACAAGGACTCTAGACTCTTCTCAAAAGGGGAGATTGACACAGAATCACAAACAATAGATTCAACTACAGACTCGATAACTAGCTTAATGCTTTTGCTAGGGGTAATCAGGCTAGTTGACCCAATAGCATGAGCAATCTTAAAGTTTTCTCCAATGCTTGTCCAGATCATAAGTGGTTCAGTGGCTTGATGGATAAGGAGATATGGCAAAGGGCCTTTTTCAACTTCTAAGAAAGTTGCTGCTATTTCTTTAGTGGCGTCAATGTTCCTCTGGATAGGTGCCCGCTTCTTCATGAATACCAGTTGATCAATCTCAAGCTCTCAGAAGCCAAACTTTTTGAGGGGTGAAGATCGATGGAGACTGCTCAATCCTTTTTCTATAAAGTCTATCTTTTTGAGCCTATTGAGGGATGCCATCCCTGTACCTTGGTCACATCTTTGACCACCTTTATGAGCACCCTTCCCATTGCAATTGGTTCGGGCATAGTACATACAAACCATCATCCTCTATGCTCTCCTCTGTTTTGCATACACATTTCTTCCTCTGAAAGGATGGGGCTTGAGCTCATGCAACTCTTGGGTTCTTGGCTCTTGTAGGAGGGAGCAAATGAAGCCTTTCAAATTAATGGGAAGCGGTAGACTCCAGGTGAGCCTTATCTTCTTTTCCCATTCCCTTTTCAGGAGGACTCGAGGACTTAGCAATTCTTTAGATTAGATTAGTGTTTTGGGGTTACCAGAGGTGAACCCATCTTCAATCATTGCAACTTCCTATCCTAATAATGCAGCTATGTTGGTCACTTTCCTTAACCAGCATTTTTTATTGTTCCACTTCATCAATCACCCAATCAAATTCATCTTGGAAGAGCACTTCAAGTCCTGGTTGCATTTTGGCAGCGTTTTCATCAAACTATGGCTCCACATTTCCACGAAAGGAGAAATCCTCTCTTTTTTCACAAAGTATTTGTTGAGAGTAGGGTAGTAAGTGACAGAGATCTTCCTAGTCATCCTTAGCACTTTATGCCCTTTGACAGTTGGAGGAGTGTACCTGAGACCATTCTTTCCTTTGTTCACCGTCAAACTAGGCTGCTTTGGAACTCCTTAGTGATATTTCCCCAGTTCCATGCCAGGAAAATACTACATATTCTTCATCATCTGATTCACTGGCGGACTCCAGATGGCTTTATAGTTAACTGGGATTTTCTCCTTTAGAGCTTCTTTGGCAATGACTGTGCAAGTGGTGTCTATTTCAAAACCACTCAGTTGCACCTCCTGGTTTTGTTCTTCCCCATTTTCAACGTTGGCCAAAGTGTTAACCACTTCAGGATCTCCGGCCACTAAGACCACCTTCCCCTCATGAATGAACTTCATTTTTTTATGGAGACTAGAGGACAACGCCTTCGTAGGATGCAACCAAGGCCTTCCCAAGAGCATGTTAAAAGCTATCGGTATATCAATGACTTGGGAATCAACATCAAACTTCAATGGGCCAATCTTTATAGAAAAGGTAATGATACCAAGGATTTTCCTCTTGGTATTATCGTATTCCCTTATGGTTTGGGTTGTTGGCCTAATTTCTTCCAAGCTGATGCCGGTACTCTTTGTTGATCTCAATGGTAGCACATTCAAAATGGACCTGTTGTCAATAAGAACCTGGGGAACCACTTTGTTAAGGCATTCAACTGTAATGTGGAGAGCCCGATTGTGTTGGGTTTCCTTAGGAAGCTTAGAATTCGAGAACATCAGGGACTGTACTGCATATGTTGCTCCTACTATATATGCGAGGTGCATCTGATTTATCTTGATCAACACTTGCACATTAGCGAGAGACCTCAAGATTGCTTCAAAGTGTGAAGGGGACGCCATCAACAATCCCCAAATGGAGATGTTTGCCTAGGACTTCTTGAGTTGAGTCAAGACTGGGTTCTCTGGCTTTTTCTTTACGTTGCTAGTTTCGACCTCATTAGCCCTTGGCTGCTCTACTGCTAGAGCCTTGCCCTTGTAATCTTTCCCACTTCTAGTTTCCATCATGTTGATTGGTTTTTTCATAATAATCTTGGTGGGGTAACTATCTTCATCATCACTGTTGGTTAGGGTGATTACCCACCATATAATCATCTTCTTCTGATTCTCCTTCCTTGGTTGGGGTGGGAAGTCGAGGACCTCCACAAATATCCACCACCCTGGCTCGTAGCTTCTTAACTACATTGAAAAGCTATTGGAATGCAGCGTCTACCGCCTCTACGATTGTATCATCTAGTCCTATTTCCTCCAGATCATCCAATGGCTCCCGATAGTAAGGATCACTAATGGTTACTTCCCCTAAGATTTTGTCAAATTCTTCTACCCTTTCTTGCATTCTCAATGTGTTGGAATACACTTCACATAGTTTTTTTTCCAACTCAAATGTGGAGTATTGTTCGTCCATATAAACCTCTATCGACTCTCCAAGTTCCCCCTCATTCTCTTAATCTGATGTAGAATCATCTCCCTCTATGCAAATGGAAGGGTAAATGCCATTTGTTGGATCAGCTGTTAGGTCATCATTGCCAATGGCATAGACTAAGAAACATGTCGGATGTTCTGGTGAGTAATATTCTAACTCATCATCATAATCATTGTACCAAGGCCCTTGGTAGTCATCCCAGTCTGGATACCCATCATCCTCTTAAGAATCAGAGTCATCTCCATTCTTCTCATCTTCATTTTCATCCTCATCGTCATCGTCATCGTCATCATCCTCTTCTTTGTTGATTTCACTCCCACTTGATTCTTCATCAGATTCCTCAGGACCATCAAATTCTCCGTCATCCAAATGCTTGTAGTATTCAGAGCATACGGATCAAAAGATTTCTATAGGGTTGGTCCTATCATTAGTGGCTCAAAGTTGCACTAATCTTGACTCATCATCCTCAGTGTCACTTCCTATGTGGGTTAAGGAAGTGTAATCTTTGATCTGCTCTCCTATGGCCAATGTGGTTACTGCTCTGAGAAGATCAGTTAAAATCTCTTCAATTACCTTTGGATTATCTTCTAAAGTTACAGTAGGCTGAATTAGAGAAGTGGGATCACTCTCCTGGTCTTCCCCTAATGTATTTATTGACCCTATTAATGTAGTCATCTTTGGGGAATCTGGTAGTGCAAGTATATCCTTCCAATCATACCCATCCGTCCGTCCTTCTTTTTGGTTATACACTGAACCTTGAGAATGGGATTGGTATGAGGGTGATGAGGGATATGAAGTGGGATGGTGTGAAGATGACGTAATGTGAGAGGTAGGATATGAAGATTGGGGGTGATAGAATGAAGAGGTTCTTCCACTTTGATGGTGGGGGAAAGGTTGATGATATGGCAGAGGCTGATAATATGGTGGAGGCTGATAATGTGGTGGAGGTTGGTAACTTGGTGCGGTGGATTCTTTTGATGAAGAGGGATGGACGAGGGGCACCCAATCTTCTGACTCTTCCTTTGATGATTGTCTTCTTCTGGGGGTTCATATGACTCAAGCCCTTTGACTCATAATTTTCCTATAAGCATGGGCATTTATACGATTCTTCTGAGCTCTAGGTACAATGAGTTGAGTAGGGTCACTCTCTATAGTTTCTTCATCTAGATTATTCACATGATTAGGACGTGGGTTGTTATTGACATTGGGAGGCTATTTGATCTTGATCTCAATGGTTCCATTGTCTACCAAGTCTTGAATTTCATACTGTAAACCCAAACATCTTTCAGTATTATGCCCCTTCTGAGTGTCATAGGCACAATACTCATGATCCCTATACCAAGCTAGAGGAGGGTTACTGATCACTCTTAGAGCCACTATCTCTAGTAATCCTTGCTACTTTAAATTCTCATATGCAGCCGTTGCGGGCATTCCCAGATCAGAAAACTGCCTTTTTGGGTAAGGAGCCTTTTGGGCTGGTGCATCTGCTTGTATTGTGAAGGGATATGAAGGAGTGGCTGGTGAGACTGACTGCTGAACTGCACTTACCATATTAGTTTCCAGACCCTTTCCCATCCGACTTGGGTGTTCTTGCTTGCATCTTGGGAGGATCCTTGATAGTGACCCTCTCTCAGAATTTTGTTCTCCACTAGTGTGCCAATGGCTATTAAGGCATCAAAAGTTTACAAATGTTGATAGTAAAGAACATCATAATAGGGCTTTGACAAGTTCTCTATTAACATCTCTACTTGCTCTACTTCTAAAGGCCTATTTGCCATCTTGGCGGCCTTATCTCTGAATCTCATCAAGAAGGCGGTGAATCCTTCTTTAGGCTGCTGTCTCAATGTCTCAAGCTCCAGATGTTTTACATCCATCTCAGTATTGTATGAGTACTATTTGGTGAAGGCCTTCACTACCATCGCCTAATTCTAATTTTGTGATGACTCTAACTATGTGAGCCACCTCAATGCTGGTCCTGATAGGGTTAACATGAAGGCTTGCCCCATCTGGTTATCTGCAAGTTGCCATGACTTGGCAATGCTAAGGAAAACCTTAGGATGACCCTTGGGGCCTCCTAACCCATCAAATCTATCAGCCTGCCATTTAATTTTTTTTGAAATTCTTGCTCCTGAGAAGAAACTCATTTCCTTAGAATCCATTGCTTGGCCTTCTGAGCCTTTTCCTTCTTGAATCATGTTCTCTAACTTCTCCAATTGCTCTCTGAGGTTCCTTTCCTTCTCCTTCTTCAGAGGCTCAAAGTGGATGTGTGTTGTAAATTCCACTTCTTCATCTTCGATCACTACCCTAGGAGGAGGGATCCTAGAATAGGCCCCTCGTTGACCATTCAGTCGAGTAGGTGAAGATCCTCTCTGACTAGTTAGCCAGACATTCTGGTTCCCTTGAGTCAACTCAGGAAGAATTTCCACGATGACCTATGGCTCCATTCTGGTCTACATCTCCTATTGCAGGTGCTAGGTCATTCTTGGGATCAGCTCTGGGAGGGTTCTGAAGTGTATGTAATATCTGAGCTATCCCTCTTTTAACTTTATCCATCTCCACAAGATGGACACAGGTCTGTTCAGGTGTTTCCATATTGGGTGGATCCATGCTTACTGGGATGTAATCACCTAGAAGTAGAAAATCTCGAGGAGATAACGGAGGTGATTTTGGATTTAGGCGAGTCAACTGATTACCGTGACCCATCCAAAGGGACCACGATGAATACTTGAGGTGTGGAATTATGCCTGAACCAAAAATGGTTTATTTTAAGATTCTTGAATTCCCAACCCCTTGTTCATACATTCATTAAATTCACAAACGTTAATTCATCCAAGGTCAGTTCGCTAAATAGTAGGGGTGGAAAGGTTTTGATGCCCTTGGTCCACCCAATGCCATGAGCGGGAAATTCATACAAATGGCTTGTTGAGAATATTCTCATAAGATATTCCATGTAATAAAGTCATGCTTTCCTTGCTCTTTTCCCACTAGGTGTCCTTCCTCCTGATTTTCTAGGGACTTCTTGAGACTTGACATGACTCTGACAGGATTGCCCCTGAGTCACATATCTGGACTTTTTCCTTAAGGAGGGAGGACACCTTTTATCCGAAACCCACTTTAGGTAAGCGATTCTTTATGGCGGGAATATAGTGTAGGAACATTCCTTTTCAAGACCGCAAATAAGTTCTATAGTTAGCTTGTGGCGCTCCTATCTTCTTCGTCTATTTTCTACATGATATGAGCATGTAGTGGATGCAATAGGACCAACAAGGCTTTCTTGATAGGATCTATATACGCAAGGTACGTGATCCTTTTGATATACCTGTAGGTGCGAGATCAAAGGGGTGACTTCCTTGCCCATTACTCATGACTACACATGAGGTTAAGCAATTGATCACGGGGTGGTGGAACCGTGAGTGATTGTGTGCAAAAGTGTAATGTAGGGTAACCATCATTCGATCTCAGAATGCCATAAAGTGCTCGGACCTCCCCAAGGGTACGAGAATGATAGGGAGTCCCTCACCAACTGATTTCACTTCGAGCACAATGTATGATGTGGTTAGTAAATACAATTACAAACATGGGGTTAGCCAAACATGTTTTCAAATAAATGTGGTGGAAAATGTTCTTGCATTTAAAGATAGCATCTAGTATTGGAAGCTTGACATTTATTCTCAAGTGGAGTCACCACTGTGAGGGTAGCGGCCTGAGAAGAATAGACTATGCATCCCCCATCCTCTTCTCCTCTCTCATTCTTCACCTTCATGGCGAGGGGGAGGGGTTCGAGTCATGTGTGCTTCGTTTGTGGGCCTCGTACCATCGTATCATCGCTTGGAGATACATGGAGGCCTAGTTCATAAGAGTGTAAAATTCATCATTTGAGACAAGGGTTTTGATGATGGTCCAATTTGGGGATCGGGATCATGCAAATGGGGTTTGGAGTCGCCACCAAGGGTTATGGGCCTTGGACCCGGGGGTGGGCCTGATTCCTAAGAAAAGGGCCCAAAATTTGGTTTGGTCCAGAGATTTAGGATAAGTGTCAGGTTACAGAGTTACGAAGGTGTTAAGCGCCCAATATGCCCGGTTCAACCAGTCTTCCTGCTAGATGCTTGAGAACGAACATTTTTCATAATTCTTACTATTCCACATATATAGCTAAGTTATCACACATATATACCTTAATTGAATTCAAACCATTATATACACTAAAACAAGACTTATTAGATATCTACATTATGCTCAAATGAAGAGAGAGATTATACTTAAATTTGACCCCTGTTTCGAGTCAAGAGGGGTGGGCCCCTGATTGTTACCGACTCGGACTGTCTTTCGTGTTCTCCCAGCTCAGGGAAGATGGTCTTGATCTCCAACTTCCTTTCTTGAGAGATGCTGATTATGATGGTATCCGAACAGAGTTTCGGCTAGGAACGATCATTTTTGGATTTGGATTCAGACAGAGCTTCGGCTAGGGAAGGTTATTTTTGGGTTTGGGATGAGGTGGCACTCTGGTAGAGCTTCCGCTAGGGATAGGCTAAGGGAGGGCTAGGCTGAGGTGGCACTTCGGCAGAGCTTCAGTTGGGAATGGCTATTTCTGAAAATATTCCAGGGACAGTTAGATAGGGGTTCGGCTAGGAAAGACTATTTCTAGGCTTGGGATGAGGTGGAACTCCGGCAGAGCTTCCATTAGGGATAGGCTAAGGGAGGGCTAGGCTGAGGTGGCACTTTGGTAGAGCTTCTGCTGGGAATGGCTATTTCTAGAAAGATTCTAGGGACACTCGGATAGAGGTTCGGCTTGGAAGGCTATTTCTGAAAAGAAACCGGCTGACCTAAAAATGGATTGAAGAACTCTAAAGTCCCAAAGAACACTTTGAAGATCCGAATAGAGTTTTAGATCTTAACAAAGACCTCTTCGTAGACCCGAAGAACCTCAAAAGGGGGGGTTTCTATCTCAAGAATGCTCAAGAACACTCAAGAACACTTAAGAACACTTAAGAACACTTAAGGGAGGTGGCTCAAGAACATACTATTTTTGGCTAAAAACTGGATCTAACTAAGAATTTGGATTGAAGATCTTCAAGATCCCAAAGAACACTTTGAAGATATGAATGAGTTTTTGGATCTTGACGAAGATCGCTTCGAAGGTCAGAAGAAAATCAAGAGGGGGAGGGGAGGAAAATTTCACTCTGAAAGAGGAGGGGGATTTTGGTGTGTTAGTGTTTTTTTCTAAGGGAAGGGGGGTATTTATATTTTTTTTCTGGCTAAATAGGAGAGGGGGAATCCCTTTATCTAGTGGACGGAAGGGGGGTTCTTGCCTAAAGTGAAGGGATTGGATTTTTGTCCAATGGTTAAAGGGGGATTTTTAAGGCAAAATGGGTGGGGAAGGTTTTTGTCCAGTGGGTAAAAGGGGGTTTTTAAAAAAAATGGGAGGAGAGAAATTTTAGCTAGAAAAGGTGATTTTTGAAAAAGCAGGAGGAGAGAGAAAGTTTAGCCAACAAAGGTAGTTTTTAAAAAAGCGAGAGGAAAGAGAAGGTTTAGCCAAAAATGTAGTTCAGAAAAGCAGGAGGAGAGAAAAAGTTTAGCCGAAAGTGCAGGTGATGTCATGGGTGCATGAATGCATGGGTGTGCGGGCCATGTGCACCGCATGTGGGCCACCTGTACATGGTACAGGCACAGTGTGCGCTGCCATGCAGAAGGGGCATGAACTGCGTGTGGTGAGGGTGCACATAGTGTGCAACAGGGGCACGCAGGGCTGTGGGGCTATGTGCATGTGTTGTAGCCTGTGGGCAGCGAGCAAGCGCTTGGGCTGGCCTGTTTGCCAGAGCGCACAGGGCACACGTGAATATGGGTTTTTTCGGTGATGATTACGGGAGATCTGTTGGTCCAATTTTGGCGTACCATATATTGTCAGAATCGTATTTTGAACACTATTCATCTATATGATCATCTTGATTGGATTCCTCTGTATGTAAAAAGCCAAAATTGGACCCCTTCCCTCCCGCATGGGGATTTCTAGGGTTTTAGACCTGGGAGTGTTTCGGGGTTATCTGGGCTGGTAGGAGATGAATTTTAGGGTGTTTAGGTTAGGTGAGGTATTTTTCTAAGTTTCCAGTGGGACTGTCCGTTTGTGCGGCAGATGTGTAAGAAGGCGTGATTTTTTAGGGATGATTGCCGGAGATCCACTGATCTGATTTTGACTTATCATATGTCGTAGGAGTCATATTTTCAAGCACCATTCATTTGTATGGTCATCTTGACCAAATTCCTTCATATATGAAAAGTCAAAATTAGACCTTCCTCTCTCCCGTGTGGGGATTTCCAGGGTTTTGGGTAGGGGAATGTTTCCATCAGCACCTCTATCAGTCGGAAGTCAGAAGTCGCATCCAAGATCCAAATTTCATCATAGCCAGAGGAGGGGTGACAAAATTGGATGTCTACACCTACATACCTCGTGAGTTGGACGAGGATTTTGCCTACTTGGAGTTTTTGAAGAAGATTGTTGATTGGAAGGAGCATGTTCTCCACAACCGCACCGTTTCCTTCGTTAAAGTGAAATGGATGAACCACCCCAAACAAGAAGCATCTTGGGAGTGAGAAGATGAGATGATGAAGCAGTATCCTGGATTGTTTGATTTTCCAGGTATGTTCAATTTTGAGGATGAAATTCTTGTAAGGTGGGGTGAATGTTACACCCGTGCCCTAACTCGATCTAATTTGAACTATTGTGCTAGGTATTGGACCAGAGATAGAAAGCACGACCGGGTTTTGGCTCATGGTTGCCCATTATCGAAGGATAAGAGATGACCCTATTGCTGAGGAATTCATTCCTCATTTCTCTTGTGTCCAATGTAAGAGAGGAGAGGAAGGAAGAAAAGAGGAAGAAGAAGAAGAAGAAAGGGGGGACAGGTTTTACCTTGGTTCCAGTTGCCACTTAGCTGCCTGAATCGCTGCCGAAGGTAAGTACAACCTCCCATACCTCTCTCTTTCTTCATTTTGACCTAGATTAAGCTATATTTGGATGGAATCTTAGTGTACAAACCATGTTGGGGATGGGGAATGCGTATTCTACCCTCCCGATGTTGTTGCCGAGCTCGAACCAAGCCCGGTGAGCTCCAACAACAAGTAGTGCCAAATGACCAACTAGGGTTTTGATCATTCAATCGATGTTTCTCCTAAATGGCTTGGTGAAATCGAGATTTTATTAGCTTAGAATGATGCTAGGAACATCCCCTATAAATTCCATGGAACAAATCTCAGCGATCGGGCCTAAGCCGGAAAGCCCCAAAAGGAGTGGACTATTCTAAACCACCACCGAAAACAGCCCACCAGATCCACTGGGCCTACTTTCGATGGCATATTTTTGGTGGACCTTAGAGGCTTATGAGCTCTCTGTCTCCACCACCGAAAATAGGACTGATATTTTCAGTGGGAAAAGACCCTGTTTTCGGTGGTTGTTTCCGGTGACATTACTGTCACTGGGAAACTTTGACTGTATCTTTTGGGGATGATCCAAGCGGCCCTCTCCCGGTCTTTTTGACACATACTGATGTACTATTTCCCTTGTGTCTAGGATAGATAAGGTCAGGGATGGACTGTGTTTATTTTAGAGTGTTTATTATTATTAAATTGCTCGCATGTTTAGAATTACATGTTTAATTGTAATTTCTCAAATACGATGATGATATGCTACATTTGTCATTTTATGAATTGTATGAAGATGATTGACCGGATCCACTGTGGCCGAGGTGGTAGCGGTACCGGTACCATGATCGTCGTGTGTGTGGTTATGTGTGAGATAGAATCTGGCGTGGCCGAGGTGGTACCGGTGCTGTGATTTCCGTATGAATGTTGCATTCATGCATTGATTATGTGCATTAGAGTTAGTTATAGTCGTGGGTAATACTTTGTGGCCAAGGTCTCGCTGGTATCATGTACCTCGGGATTACATTTGGAAATGGATGAGCTTCATGGCTGATGATTGGTATCGGTGTTGCATAGTCCGTACTAAACTGTTATTTGCATGCTAGATTAGGGAAACGGTCTTGGGTTATACTTTGTGGCCAAGGTCTCACTGGTATCGTGTACGTGGAACTATATTTGGAGATGGATTACACTTTGTGGCTGAGGTCTTGCCGGTATCGTGTAATCCATACTAACTGTATCATTATGAAGGCATGTAACATATATGTGATTAGGTATCACTCCCTATGCTACGAACCCTTGCCAACAGGGATTTAGGTGTTGGATAACCCATTGTGGTATGTTCGATGTGCCTTTCTTGAATACCACACCCGCGGTAGGATGTGTTTATTGTCGGAGTGGGAACTTGTTCGATATGGCTGATGATGTACCAGTGCCATGGCTGCCAGGATGGGGTTATCAGGGGTTTGCTAGGTGACCCATGGACGCATACAGGGATTGGTAGGCTCCTATTCTGAGATGAAGGATATAGCCTAATGTGCCATAGTAGCATTTATCAGACTTAGTTTGTATTGTTGGGTGGATAATAAATAAATGAACTGCATCACGAGCATCATTGACTATATGTTTAATTTTTGCAATCATGCATCATAAATTATTACTACTATTGTCTTGCTTGGATGTGCTTGACCCCACCCCTCACTGAGCGAGTTGGAAAGCTCATCCCACAGTGGATGCCAGAAACGGGAGTGCACGATCAAGACTGTGCTTGCGACCACTGTGTTTATGTCGCACCGTGAGATTGTACATCATACTTTGATACTTTTGGGTACAACTGTGGATTGTATATTTTTTTGAGATTATATTATATGTCATGGATGAATGTAATAGAATAACTTGGTTATTGCTATCATATTATCATTAGACGTTTCCCCATTTTATTTATGATTCCGCTATTATACTCTAATTCTGCTACTATACTCTGACAGATACGTGTCTTACTCACACCGCCGGTATTCCTAATAGTAAGTTGGGTCTACTGGAATTAGGGTGTGACATAATATCGGGTACCATGTAGATGCACTGGGTGAGTATGAACTTTCACCTAATTTTATATTATCCATTGCAAACTCTAATTATTTTTAGTTTATGTGGTGGTGGTGTTGTGGACTCTCCTAGAGTAGGATCCTGGTAAACAGGCTGATTGGGTGCGGTATGGTATCTAGTTCTGGCATACCTGTGCCATTTGGATGGCAGGGTGAGGTATGACAACTTTTATGCCTCTTGCAAATACAGCATGCCCCAAAAAAATAACCTGTGTGATCCAGAACTCACACTTACTAAATTTTGCGTACAACTGCTTCTCCCCTAGCGTTGTATCACAGATCTCAAGAACTGCATGATATTCTTTTCTTTTGGAGTGGATATGAATATCATCAATGAATACAATGGCATACTAATCTAGCATATCATGGAATACCTAGTTCATCAATCCTATGAAAGTTGCCGGTGGATTTGTCAACCCAAAAGGCATAACCAAGAATTGTTAGTGCCCATATCGAGTCCTGGAAACTATCTTTTATATATCACTCTCCTTGATTATCAACTGATGATATCTTGACCTCAAGTTAGTCTTTGAAAATGTGGTTGCACCTTGTAACAAATCAAAGAGGTTATGAATCTCGGGTAGTGGATACTAGTTCTTAATAGTCTTGTTCAGTTCCCCGTAATTTATACACATTCGCATACTCCCATCATTATTTCTCACAAATAGGATTGGTGCTCCACAAGGAGACACACTAGGTCTAATAAAACCCTTTTTTCATTAGCCCTACTACTATTCCTTCAATTCCTTTAGCTCTGAAGGTACCATCCGGTATGGAGCCTTAGATACAGGTGCTGCTCCAGGTATCAGGTCAATATAAAACTCTGTCTCCCTATTTAGAGGCACATTGCATAAATCATCTGGAAACACATCAGAAAATTCTTTGACTACCAATAATTCGTTGAAGGATGCAATTTTCTTCGTTGTGTTCATTAGGAAAGCCAAATTATGCTGTAACACCCTGAAACTAGAAGCAGTTGAGCTCAGTGTTAGGACCTAGCTAGCACATGAAGTAGGTTGTTTTGTGGTTGATCCACTTGTACAATAGTAAGAGAGGGAAGTTAAAAAAATCCACCAGTCAGGAAGAGGTGGAAGAGGTGTAGAATAGCCAAAATAGAAGTGGGACCAATTCCACATTAAGTGGATTCATAAGCCTAAGAGATAGGAAAACTGATGAACCAGAAATAGGCAAACCGGCCAGCCACTCAGCTACCAACTGACTAGCCGGTTGGGCTGGCAGTGCTAGAAAATGGGTTCTTCCTTATGTGGGGCCCACATCCCTGTACCCCTGAGCCTCACACATACCCAATATGTAGAGGTCCTAATGCTGACCAAATCCAACTTAATAGGTCAGTATTTGGTAAATAATTTCATGGTTTTAGAAAATAGTTTTAAAAAGTAATTTTAGGAATTAGTGTGTTCAGCCAAACGGGTCCTAAGGACCCCTTAGGGCTGAACCTTAAAACCCCCAATTCAGCTGTTGTTACCTAATTTTTCTGTTGTGTAATTCGGTGAACAGCAGAGGAAAGAAGAAGAAAGAAAAGAAATAAGAAGGAAGAAGAAGAGGAGAAGAAGAAGAAGAAAATAGAAGGAAAGGAAGTACGAAGAAGAAAAAGAAGAGAAAGGAGTTGTTGTTACACGCTTGCTGCTGCTACTGCTGCTCCTGCAAAATTGAGGTAAGAAAGTATTCTTGATGGCTGTATAGTAGGTATTTTACAGGTTAGATATAGGTTCAGCTTGGTTCCCAAGCATGTAGTCACCCAAAGTGGGAAATTTGGACTGCATGCATGGGATTTGGGTAAAATTCTGTGATAGAGAATGTATGGATATAAAATTTCATGTTATTCATGCTTGTAGGGGGTCGAATAATGAGTTTTAATTTCCCCTATAGCCATGTGCAGCTGCGTTTTGGATTGTATGAATGAGATTAATCATCACAGAGATGACAACCCAGCTGTGGCACCCAGATATAAGTATGCTTGCTGAAATTATAATTAGGACGGTATACAAACCTATAGAACATCCCTACAACCACCCATAAATTGGGTTTGAGCTCAACAGGTTTGGGAGTAGGTTCCCAGACCTAAATCTACCATCCTAGGGGAAAAAAATTTGGGAATATAATGGGGCAGAGTTTTATTACTGTGATTAGTGGTTTTGAGAACTGTAAAATGACCATAGAAGCATGAGGAGACCCTCCCCATGCTGCCATGGGTATTAGCCCTCGGCCATATGCAGCCCATGCCAAGAAAACCAGCTTGCAGGGTTGCAGAAAATGCTACTGAAACCAACCTGCCTATTGGACAATTGGCCAGCCAATTGAACCTGCTGGTTGGGTGTTTTTAAGCCATATCAGCCCCTGTTTTTTCTGGTTAGTACCCTACCCCTTGTGGGTTATGTTTCTTACTTTTTACCTGAAATAAAACCTAGGGGTTGGGAAAGCATGGGGACATTTCCAAATCCTTAAATTAGGTTAGTGTATGGACTATTGGAAGTTGTTTTAGGTTAAGTAATGAACCTATACTTAGTCATATTAGGTGTTATGAATGCCTAACAATATGATACACCACTGGTCAGGAACCTAAAACTTATCGGGCGAGGACATGTGATTGATTGCGGGGGATCCTATCATTCTTTGTGATTTGGGTTTTGCGGTGAGTGGGTATTTGATATCTTTTATGGAGTGTTTCTATATTTTCATTTTGTTTGCCCATGTGTAATGTGGTTGAATACTTGTTTTGGATGTATTTTATATAAAATTATATATATTACACATGTGGCATGGGTTTATCGAGATTGATGTGATCGAGGTTTTGTAGATGTGTAGAAATATAGATGAGTGATAATGATAGCAACATCGATGGTCTGTGGCGCAGTGTGGCCGATGGAGGATTCCGGTACCATGGCCTCAGAGGTCGGTATTATATTGATGGCCACCGATGTATGATTTGATGCTATGGTTTGCTATAGATGTATATAGATTGCATTTGGTTAGGATTCATAGACCTGGTGCTACACCCCTTGCCAATAGGGGTTAGGTAATGACTAATCTCAAGGAGCAGTATGTTATTGAGGATACCATATCCGTAGTACAACGTACTATATTCAGAGACGGATACATCACGGGTGACCAAGGGATTTTCCCGGACCGTGGCTGTCCCACAGCATAGGTGACCGATGGGTTTTCTAGGATCATGGCTATTAGAAGTTACTCATTAGTGGTTTGCAGGGTGACTAATGGGTTTTTGGGACTTGCAGGTGCGAGGGTAGTGGCCAGAATTTCTCTTCTCCTTCCCTCTTTATGGGAGGGGAAAAAAGACTTTGCATCCAGCCCTCTCTCCTCTCTTTTTCTTGCTTAGGGAGAGGTGTGTCCTGTGTGCTTACCTACTAGCCCCGTACCACCGTATCACCGCTCAGAGATACGTGAAGGCCTATTTCGCAGGAGTATAAATATCATCATTGAGATGGGTATTTGATGATAGTCCAATACGGGGGATTAGGATCATACAAAAGGGTTTGGAATCGCCACATAGGATTTTGGGCCTAGGACCTAGGGGTGGGCCCAATTCCTGAGAAAAGGAACTGGAAGTTGGTCTGGTCTAGATATTTATGATACATGTTAGGTTGTAGATTTGGGAAGGTGTTAAGCACCCAATCTACACGGTTCAACTGGTCTTCCTACTAGATGATTGAGAATAAACATTTTCCACAATTATTCCTATTCCGCATGCATGGCTAAGTTATCGCACATATATACATTGACTGAATTTAAATAATTATGTACACTAAAACAAGGTCAATATAAAGTCTACATTATGCTAATTTGGGTGAGAAATTATACCTGAGCTTGACCCCTGTTTCAAGTCAAGAGGAGTGGACCCCCGATTAGTGCTGGCACAAACTTTCTTGTTGATTCTTCTGACTCAGGGGAAGTTGGTCTTGGCCTCCAATTTTTGAGAGTTGTTGAGTGTGGTAATATTCAGATAGAGTTCCAACTAGGAACGACTTTTGGGTTTAAACTGAGGTGTTAATTCGGAAGAGCTTCCGCTAGGGATCGGCTACTTCTGGATTTTGGCTGAGGCGGCACCTCGACAGAGCTTCAGCTGGGGATAGGCTATGGGAGGGCTAGGCTGAGGTGGCACTCTGACATAGCTTCCGCTGGGGATAGGCTATGGGCTGGCACTTCGATCGAGCTTCCACTACGGATAGGCTATGGGAGGGCTTGACGAAACTCAAATGATTGAGGAACTTCAAAAGCTAGAAGAACACTTTGAATCTATGAAGATCGCTTTGAAGACTTGAAGAACCTCAAGGGGGTAGAACAAATGCAAATTTTTTCCTACACAAAAATGCTCACTCAAAAATTCAGATCATTAAAGAACTTCGAAGGCTCGAAGAACACTTCGAAGATTCGAAACACTTCAAATCTTATAAAGATCTCTCCGAAGACTTAAGGAACCTCAAGGGGGGAGGGGAGAAGAGAGGGCAGAGCTTCGCTACAAGGGATGCTCACTAGGAGGCTTGAGTGTGTAAAACCAAAGGGAGAGGGTATTTATAAATTTTTTGGACCAATGGAGAGGAAAGGGGAATTTCATTGGCCAATGGGGTTAAAAAGTGAATTTTCTAAACCAATGGGGTAATAAAGTGAACTTTTGGACCAATGGGGTGAAGGGTGAATTTCTTTGGCCAATGAGGCATAGAGATACTTTCTTGGGCCAATAAAATGAAAAGATGCATTTTTGGGCCAATGGGAGGTTGCAGTGTATGGTATGCTAGGGGGCAATATAGAGGACACAAGCGGGTGAAGAAGGAATCTCTTCACAAATCCAATCATCGGAATGAGGATTCTGATCACCAGCGGGGGTGTTAGGGCTTCAGTAGGGGTGTCGGGGCTCAGCGGGGGTGTCAGGGCTCCGGTGGGAGCATTGGGGCTCGACAATGGCACCAGGGCCTTGGGGGTCTGGGAAAGTGCACACGAGGTTTCAATAAGGGCCACCGGGACTCTGGCGAGGGTGTCGGGGTTCATGGGACTTACATAGCAGAATGGTGTGCGTGAGGATGCATAATGTTGGGCAAGGTTGGTGCATGTGTGGGTGGGGTTTGGGTACTTAAAGCAAGGTGTGGGAGCTTGCATGGGCGGGGTTTGGACACTCAAGGCAAGGTGTGGGGGCTTGCATGGGTGGGGTTTGGGCACTCAAGGCAAGGTGTGGGGGATTGCATGGGTGGGGTTTGGGTGGTCATGGAGTAACTTCTGGGAATGATTGCGGGAGATCCGATGGTCCGATTTTGACATACCATATATCGTTAGAATCATGATTCTAAGTATTATGCATCTATATAGTTGCATTGGACCAATTGGACCCTTATTTTCTCTCACATAGGATTTTTGGGATTTTTGGATGAGTATGGAATGTTTATGGGTTGGGTTACCTCAGTCAATTATCATCTTTATTGATTAGAATTGAGAAGTTGCATCCAAGATCCATAAGTCATAATAGCCAGGGGAGGGTGACAAAACTGGGTGTCTATAGAATTCTCCTCTTTGGCCGAGGCCTGTGCCAACAGTCGAAGGGCAAAGAAAAGACTGACCACATTTTGTCAACCGAAGCATGTACTGCCTCATGCTCGTCAATTGAAAAAGTTTAAAATGCAACAGATAATATCTTTAACTACTCACAGTTTAGGATCTTACCTGGGCCATCAATTATAGGAAAAAATTCACTGCTCTTTCAATCCTGCAAAAGATATTAGCACCTGATCTTTAAATTTTCCTAGGCTGGGCTTCTATGTGCCAGTCTAGGGATATCTGGTCTCTAGGCTGGGTCTTTCAAACCAACCTGGGCTATCTGGTCTCTAGGTTGGGTCTTTCAAACCAACCTTGGCTATCTGGTCTTTAGGTTGGGTCTTTCGAACCAATCTGGGCTATCTGGTTTCCAGGTTGGGTCTTTCGAACCAATCTGGGCTATCTAGGACTGTCAATTATAGGAAAGAAATCCGCTGCTCTTTCAATCCTACAAAAGACATTAGTATTGGGTTCTTGGCTTTTCCTAGGATGGGCTTCCTTCTGCCAGCCCTGGGAATTAACCAATGGGATTCGGCCACTTGGGGCCAGTTCAATGAGATTGGGCTGCCTGGGGTTGGTTCAATGAGATTCTTTCTTTTCTTGATTTTTGCCTTTTGTCCTTTGATTGGGATTCTTGAATTTCACCCTTTGGATTGGAATCTTTGATTTGCTTCTTTTTGTTTTATGAATTTGATTTGAATTTTTTACTTTCCAATGAATTTGACTTGAATTTTTACTTTCCACATGAATTTGACTTTCACCTTTCACATGAATGTGATGTAAATTTTATCTACCATATGAATTTGCTTTGAATTTCACTTTTCACTTGAATTTGATTTTTACCTTTCACATGAATGTGATGTAAATTTTATATACCACATGAATTTGCTTTGGATTTCACTTTCCACATGATTTTTTTTTGAAAAAATGAATTTTTTAACCATAAATGGTCCCCCCCTTACTCATTTCTCATTCCAATTTTTCTGGGTTGAGAACGAGTTGTGGGTGGGTGAGCTCGAGTTTTTTAAATTTCCTCGAAGATTTGAAGATCGTTTAAAGTTCTTCACATTTTATTGGGTCTCTTTAAATTTTTCTTTGAAGATCTTCAAGTTTTCTTTGAAGTTCTTCATCCTCCCTTTGAAGATCTTCAAAGTTCTTGAGGAGGGAGCCATTTGGAGAATTTGAAATCTTTTTGGGTTTTTTTACAAATTATGAAACTTCTTGGGTTCCCTATAATTTTAAAAAATATGGCCAAGAGAATAAAGAGAAGGACTCGCGGAGGCATCCAGCTAGATGGCACAGAGAGTTGCGGTACTTAATCTTAGGGGGATGAGGGTCCCACGGATTGGTATACTGGACGGACGCTCTAGAGGACTCGTGGTCACATATGTAACTTCGTATGGGGCACATGGGTGAGTCTTTATGTTTTAATCATTTCACTTTATTCATTCATTATTTTTGTTATTTTTCAATTTATTATATTTTTTATTACTTTATTTTTTTATTTTTTATTTTTTTTAGAGGTTCAATGGGGGAGAAACACCCGCATTGGCCAGATACGATCATCTGAATTCGGCCTAGGATTGGTACAAAGTGCTTCCTCCCAGGGTCAAGGGGATAGTGGATTCATCTTACCTGAACAAACTGGCCTCATTGGAGACCAAGAAGTTCAGCCCGACATTGGCGGGAGGCCTGATTGAGTGGTGGTGGCCGGTGCTCACTCTTTCCATCTCCCCACCGGCAAGATCACCATCACACCCTTGTGCTTTTATGCCTCAACAAGCATACCATTTGGGGAGAGGCCCCTAATCCTGCTTGAGACTCTGAGGACAAGAGAGTTCACAGACCTGATAGGTGTTGACATCCAGAATGATCAGAAATATGTGGATCAGTGCTCGTTGGTAGAGGATTGGCCTGACAGTGAACCTTGGTACCATTACATAGGTGACCCGTTCCTTTCTCCTATTTACAGTGGGTCAGTGTCTTTTTAGTGACCTCCGAGGTGGGGTCGATATCCGTAGGGTTTCCCTCTTCTGGAACCTTCTGGAGGTGGACACTTGGGATTGGGATGGGGCCACCTATGCTTACCTATTGCAGACTCTTGACCTTTTGTCACACCCCACTTCCAGTAGACCCAACTTTCCATTAGGAATACCAGTGGAGTGAGTAAAACACATACCTGTCTTATAAACCTATCAGGATCTCTGATAGCAGTACCTTAACATTTCACAATCTCATATCACAAAACTACCAAAAGCAACAGAATCAGAGTATAGTAGCGGAATCATCAATAAAATGGGAAAAATGTCTAATGATAAAATATTATCCATAATCGAGTTATTCTGTTACAAACATCCATGACTTATAAATAATAAGTTCAAAAGTGTACCATCTACACACTCGTATCAAAATCACCAAAAATACGTCAAACACCTCATGGTGCCACGTATACACAGAAATCACAAGCATAGTCCTGGCCATGATCCTCCCCTTTTGGCCTCAACCAGTCACTCACTCCGTACTCGGGTCTGTAGAAAAGAGAGTCACTAGCCATGGGTATGTACTTGCATCATCATCTAAAAAATGTGTATACGTGGCGTGAGCTTTTCAACTCGATCAGTGAGGGGTGGAGTTCAAACACATCCAAGAAAAACAACCACAGTAATAATTGATGATGCATGACAAAAAAAATTAAACACATAGTCTATGATGCTTGTGATGCAATTCATTTATTTTATTATCCACCTAACAATACAACTAGGTCTGGTAAATGCTACTAATGCACATTAGGTTGTATCCCTCATCTTGGAACTACCATCGACTAAATAGGGATACAAACCCTAGCTGTGAATAGAAGCCTGTTGGTCCCCATATGTATCCATGGGTCACCCAACAAAATCCTGATAACCCCCTCCTAGCTATCATGGCACCGGTACTCATCATCAACCACGCCTGACAAGTTCCCACCTCCGATAACAATCACATCGTACTGTGGGTGTGACATTCCGGAAAGGCACATCGAACATACCACAATGGGTTATCCAACACCTTAACCCCTATTAGCAAGGGATAGGGAGTGATACCTAGCCACATATATATTACATGCCTTCATAATGATACAGTTAGTATGAATTAGACGATACTGGTAACACCTTGGTCACAAAGACTGGGCTGCCTTGATCCTTTCTCTGATCACATTCACCTTCTCACTGGTAGCCTATATCAACTCTAGACCCAAAATATGCCACTCACCAACCTCATCCCAATAGAGTGGAGTCTAGCATTTCCTACCATACTGTGCCTCGAATGGGGACATACCGATGGTGGCTTGATAATTGTTGTTGTAGGAGAACTCAATAAGGGAAATGTGTTCATCCCAACTATAACTCATATCCAAGGCACATGCTCGGAGTAGGTCCTCTAATATCTGAATAGTCCTCTCCAACTAACCGTCGATCTGAGGGAGAAAGGCAGTGCTGAAAGCCAACTGTGTGCTATGGCCTTCTACACACAGGTCCAGAACTTGGAAGTGAACCTAGGATCTTGATCAGAGATGATACTAACTGGTACACTATGCAACCTGATGATGTTATCGACATACAACTTGGCCAACTTGTCCATGAAAAATGTAACCTTGATTGGGATAAAGTGAGCTACCTTGGTCAAGCGATTCACGACTATCCAAATGGCATCCATACCCTTCTATGTACAAGGTAGGCCCGTGATGAAGTCCATGGTAATATTCTCCTATTTCCACTCTGGAATAGGTAGGCACTGTAATAACCCATGGGGACTCTGTCTCTCAGCCTTGACTTGCTGGCATGTGAGGCATCTAGACACAAATGTGACCACATCATTCTTTATTCCTCTCCACCAGTAGGAGCCTTTGAGTTCCTTGTACATTTTAGTGCTGCCAGGGTGAATAGAGTATGGAGAGCTATGTGCCTCTCTCAAAACTGTGTCTCTCAATTCACCATCACTGGGCACACACAACCTCCCTTTGAACTTGAGGAAAATGCTTTTAGAAGCATTTTGCTATCAGCTTCTGCAGCTCTACATCAGTAACCTAAGCTACAGTGATCTTATCCACCAGACTAGGTTGTACCACCAATGCCGATAGTGACAAGGTGACGCCCTCTACTAACAACTCTAAGTCTAGCTTCCTGGCCTCCTCTAGGAGATACTTATTAGTGGTCAGTGATGCCAAAGTCAGTGACTGGGATTTTTGACTAAGCGCATCAGCTACCACATTGGCCTTTCCTGGGTGATAGTGAATAGTACAATCATAATCCTTCATCAACTCCAACCAGCGCCTCTACCTCATGTTGAGCTCCTTTTGAGTGAAGAAGTACTGAAGATCTCACTCTTCTCACCATATAGGTAGTGTCTCCAAATTTTCAGTGCAAAAATCATGGTTGCCAATTCCAAATCATGGGTGGGGTAGTTCTTCTCATAATGATTCAACTGACAGGATGTATAGGCAATGACTTTCCCATGCTGCATCAATACACAACCCAATCCCGCCTTGGAAGCATCACTATAAACAACTATACCATATGTACTAGTCAGAATAGTCAAAATTGGAGTTGATACCAACTTTTGCCTTAGCTCCTTGAAGCTCTTCTCACAAGCATCAGACCACTCAATTTTTCACCCTTTCGTGTGAGTCGGGTCGTCAGAGTAGCAATGTGAGAAAAGTTCTCAATAAACCTCTTGTAGTATCCAGCCAATCCCAGAAAACTACATATGTCTACTACTCTCTTGGGAGTCTCCCATTCTAGAACTACCTTCACCTTGCCTGGGTCAACCTCTATACCCTTGGCTGAAACAATGTGGCCTAAGAATGCCACCTGTGACAACCAAAACTCGCACTTGCTAAACTTGGCATAGAGTTGCTTCTCTCTCAGCCATTACAATACCAACCTTAGGTGAACAGCATGCTCCTCTGCACAATTGGAGTAGACCAAAATGTCATCAATGAATACTATCACAAACTTATCCAAGACATCCTGGAATACTAGATTCATCAAATCCATAAATGCAGCCGGTGCATTGGTTAACCCAAATGACATTACCAAGAACTAATAATGTCCATATCTTGATCTGAAGGTTGTCTTACTGACATCACTATCCTTGATTCTGACCTGGTGGTAGCCCGATCTAAGGTCGATCTTGGAGAACACCTTTGCACCTGATAATTGATCAAATAAATCATCTATCCTTGGCAAAGGATATCAGTTCTTAATGGTTAGCTTATTAAGCTCTCGGCAATCAATGTACAATCTCATACGTCCATCTTTCTTCTTGACAAACAAGACCGGTGCTCCCCATGGAGACACACTAGGTCTAATAAATCCCTTCCTCAGAAGATCTTGAAGTTGCACCTGTAATTCCTTCACCTCTGTGGGGGCCATGTGGTAAGGGGCCTTTGACATTGGTGCCAAACCGAGGAGTAGGTCTATAGTAAATTCTATCTCTCAGTCTAGAGGCAAGCCTGTCAAGTCATTAGGGAATACATCGAGAAATTCCCTCACCCTACATCTAGTTCGGTCAATGGCCTAATCTCTATCTCAGTATCCATCACAGATGCTAAGTAGCCTTGACATCCCTTATCCAGTAGCTTCTTCATCTGGAGTGCGGATATAATAACTTTCTTGGGTTTCTTGGGCTTATCCCCTTAGAACACAAACTCATCATCATCACGAGGTCTGAAAATGATTGCCTTCTCTACACATAGCACACTAGCTCTGTATGCAGACAACCAGTCCATTCCTAAAATCACGTCGAAGTCAGTTATATCCAACTCGATCAAGTGAGCATTAAACTCATGGTCACCTATGGTCACTAGACAAGGCTCATAAACATAATTCAAACCCACCACACTTCCTGTAGGGGTGCTCACAGCCAAACATTGAGTCAATCCCTTAGGTGGAATTCTCATCTTCTTCGCAAATACCGGTGACACGAATAAATACGAGGCTCCTGAGTCAAATAACACATGTGCAGGCAATAATGATATCAATAATGTACCTATCACTACACTGGGTGCAGCCTCAGTATCTTCTGCAGTCATAGCAAACACTCTACCCTGTGGTCTCTGGCCCTGTAGGGGCTGTGCTGGCCTAGGGGTAGAATATGTCTGCTGGGGCCTAGGTGGCATAGTATAGGGTGCATCACCTGGCCTTCGGTGGGGGTAGGTCCTCGCCATGTGGCACGACTGATCATAATAAAAACATCTTGGGCCCGATCCCGAAGATGATGATACTGCACTAGATCGGGAGGATTGGGAAGTCTGACTAGCATCAGGCCTCCTAAAATGCACTAGAGTTGGGTTAGCATAGGGCACTCAAAAAGGTTTACTACCTCCTTTAGAATCAAGAGATCCCATTGGCCTCTTTCCCGTTCCTTGTTGAGCCGTGTAGTTATCCTTATGCTGGTCTTCAATAGATCTGGCCACTTTAACCACCTCAGCATAGGTTTGCAGTTTCAACCCCATAATGGTTGAACCAATACCTAGCCTCAACCCTTTCTCAAACTTCTTTGCCTTAGCTCTATCGCCTCTCAGATGCTCAGGAGCAAAATGGAATAGCTCCTCAAAGCGCTGCTGGTACTCGAGCATAGACCGGGAACCTTGAACCAACTGGGAGAACTCACTCTCTCTCCTATCCTGGAAGCTTTCTGGAAAATAATTCTCAAAGAAGGCCCCTTTAAAGTCTGCCCAAGTAGGGTTCGGGTTACTAGCCCTCAGAATAGGCTCGGTGGCACTCCACCAATCATCTCCTTCATTCTATAATTGATAGCCCGCACATAAAATTTTCTGCTCATTGGTGCAGCCCATCAGTCTAAAAACCTTCTCCATCCGACCAATCCATCTTGATGGATACAACGGGTCTTGCCCCACCTTAGAGAAATATGGGGGTCTAAGCTGTTGAAATTTCTCCATCATTTTTGTCAAGTCTGTCCAACCCTCTACATAGACTTGAGCTTGTTCCAGAATTGGATCTTGCACATGCCCATGCACCTGTGCCACACTAGATGTTTGAAGGGTAGCCGATCCAACGGTATTAGAATGGGTGCCAATGGAGTAAGAGGTGCGGGCGGTGCATTGCAGGCTTCCATTGTCGCTTGGATCCTGTGATCGTTCCCCGCCATAAATTGATTCTATCTTTCTTCCACTTCCCACATCATGTTATTCATGATGGATGCCACATCCTGAGCCATAAGTACGGGTGGGGCCGAAGGTATATTATGCGGTCTACCCCGATTCCATATAGGGGAAGCAGGAGGTGACAGGAGTGATTGAGATCGGGATCGGGTGTTCTGGTGTGACATGATTCCTGTGAAGGAATCCGACACATGCATAAACAAGGTTGCTAATTAGAACACATGCATACACAATGGGGTCCACACATATTAAGATCCGATCACGCACAAATCCCAAGAGGCACATCATCAAGGACCCAAATAAAACGTAGGTTTGAAAGTTTAACATGACTTTTTTTCTCATTGAATTCACTAGAAACAAGGATTCAAACCACCAGAAATATGGTTTAATCCATCGAAAATATCAGTGGTATTTTCGGTGGGTAAAATAGAGGCCAAAAACCTAATTTTTGCTTCACTGGAAATAGACACCGGAAGCATGCCCAATGTTTCCGGTGGGATATTTTTGGTGACACTAAATCGCCTTTAAATAGGCTCGGGCCTTGGGTTATTTACACAAAACCCTATTTTCTCTTATGAGAAAGGTGTGGAAACAGCCAAGGAGTCCTTTTCTACCTATTCCCTATCTTCCTTGCACTATTTCACAATCGATTGGAGCCACATTTGCATCCATGGTATGTTCTCTCTCTCTGTAACCTAGTTTTTATGATTTTCTTCTCTGTGAGTTTTGCATTAAGCCACTTAACTAGGTTTTCCATTCCAAATCCTTAGGAATCATCTTGCAACAATGTCTGGAGGCCATGTATGTACTCGACGTGCTCTTATACAAGAGGAGCAAGATGCCGCTGAGCAGTTCAACCCAATCCTGTTCCGCTCTGTGCTTGAGCAAGACCGTTGGGAGTTCTTTGAGCACCGTAATGTCCACCCAGGAGTCTATGTGAGGACCAATGACTTCTACGCATTCTGTTTTTGTCAACGGTTTGAGAAGATCGGGTGGTAACAGATCCTGAACCCAACCGATACTACTATACAACTTTGGTTAGGCTATTCTACTCCAACATGGAATGCGTGAACCAATGTACTGAAGAGATGCAGATCACCTCCTATGTGAAGGGGGTGGAGATATCCTTTGACATGGGGTAGCCGACAAATATTTTGACGATCAGCAATGCAGGTGATCTAGTGTACTGCCCACCTCGGACTCCAGCATATGAATTTCAGAGTCCCGATACCTTCCAAGAGATTAATGACATGCTGACTAAGGAAGCCTAGGGATGAAACCGTTTAGTCAACTACTTTACCACTCCCAAGGTTGTCTGCCATGCGATTCAACTGAATGTCCTCCCCACCTGTGGACATTATAATGAGGTGTCTGCCCTGCAAGCCTACATGACATACTATGTGTACATGGGGGGCATAGATACGTTTGCCTTACCTCCTAATGTGGACCATGGTAACTCGGTCTAAAGGGCAGGATCGACGAGTAGGGAGCCTATGCTATGGAAGGATATTGACTAACATCTTTCGTCGCTTTGGGGTGAACTTAGAGGGTGAGGCATGCTTGGGTGAAGAGGTCACAGACTTCAATCAAGACTCTCTGAGGAAGATGACCATAGATCTGAGGGAGGTGACACCTATTCTAGGAGAAGGTCAGTAGCCCATGGAGGTAGAGGGTGGCGATGCCGGTGAGGTAGGAGGAGAAGCTATTGGGGTTGGTGGGGCTCCACCACCTGATCCCTAGCTATGGGTTCGATGGCAACTTCTACATCCCAGAGTACTAGGGGTGCGAGGCCCTATGGTCTTAATGACGTCATGGCCCGTCTGGATACCACTATATCATTGATGAGGAGTATGGATAGTTGCCTCGAGAGCATGGATAGGACCTATTGTCTTAGGGACAAAAGAGTGGCCTCCCTAGAGGCACAGATGCAAGCGATGGTCTTCCACCTTGGTATCCCGGTGCCTCCTCCAGGAATGCATAGTCCGAACTAGGCTCAGGGCCAAGAATAGAACCAGCAGTAGCAGCAGCAGCAAGAGTAGTGGCATGTCTGCCACTGTAGATTTTAGGATTTCCATTTTCATGTTTTTATTTGAGTTTGATGTTTTTAGGTTTAGTTGAATTTTACATTATGTCATTTGCTCCAGTTGTTTGATTTCCTAGTCTTAGGCTAGTTAGAATTTCTCACTTTTCGTACTTTAATTTTATAAAATGTGTAAGCTATGTATTCAAGTTCTTGATTATAATGAAACGGCTTTAACACCTATTCTTGTCTCCTAACGTGCAATTGCTATTATTATTGTCTTGAGGTTTTTATTTAATCATAGTTTCCCCAAAATCATGGTTTAGCTGAGACTGTGAGTTAAGGCAAAGCATCGCCCTCTGATACCACAACTGTCATACACCACCATAAATATAGACCCAATTTACCATTAGGAATACCAACGGTGTGAGTAAGATACATACCAGGATCTCTGATAGCAGTACCTTAACATATTCATAATCTCACAACACAGACAAATATAAGCAGCAGAATCAGAGTATAGTAGCAGAATTTATAAATAAAACGGGGAAAACATCTAATGGTAATATAATAGCAATAACTGAGTTATTCTATTAGATTCATCTATGACATATGCTATAATCTCAAAATATACAATCACAACTACATCCAAAAGTATCAAAAGATGATATACAATCTCACGGTGTAGCATAAGCACAGTGGCCACAAGCATAGTCCTAGTCATGCTCCTTCGCTTCTGGCATCCACCAGTCACTCACACCGTACTCTGACCCAGAAGAAATTGGATCACCCACCATCGGCACCACAATACCTGCATCATCATCTAAAAAGGGGTCCAACTCACTCAGCGAGGGGTGGGGTCAAGCACATCCAAGCAAGTCAATAGCAGTAGAAATTTATGATGCATGATTACAAAAATTAAACACATAGTCCATGATGCTCATGATGCAGTTCTTTTATTTATTATCCACCTAACAATACAAACTAAGTCCGGTAAATGCTACTACGGTGCATTAGGTTGTATCTCTCATCTCAGAAACGACATCGACTATACAGTGATACAAACCCTAGCGGTGATTTGAAGCCTACCGATCCCCGTATGTGTCCATAGGTCACCCAGTAAACCCCTGATAATCCCCCTCCTGGCAGTCACGGCACTAATAACACATCAGCCACGCCGAATAGGTTCCCACCTCCGACAATAATCACATCGTACCGTGGGAGTGGCACTTTAGAAAGACTCATCAAACATACCATAATGGGTTATCCAACACCTCAACCCCTATTGGCAAGGGTGTGTAGCATAGGGAGTGATGCCTAACCACATACATACTGTCACACCCCATTCACACTGAATCGGAGCGGTGACCGAGTTAACACCGATTAACCCAAACCTGCCAGGATCATCAGATACTGTATTCCACCACAGCATACGCACTCTAACATAAGTCCATCAGATCAGTGGAAGACTAAGTTTTACCTGTGAATAAATCCCATATACTTGATACCCGAATGGTGATACAATAATTATATACATTTGGGCCCGAAGGTATGATATATACACAAAAAGAATAAAATTCAAATATCAAGTATATACAGGAAATCATCAAACCATCAGAGTACACAGCTTGGCTCGGTATCAAGGCTGGAGCTTAGCTCGGCATCAAGGGTCGTGCCCAGCTCGGCATCATATAGAAGAGCTCAGCTCGGCCTCAGAAGTGGAGCTCAGCACGGCCTCAGAACTGCTGTCCCGCAGCACAACTCTCACACGAGCAGTCGGCGCCGTGCTCTAACTCCTCAGGGGTCCACCAGTCCTCTTCAGAAAACTCGACTGTGGGATCCACCCCATGCTCCTCAGATGTATGACCTGCAAAATCATCTAAAAAGGGGGTGTACACGTGGGATGAGCTCACTAGCTCAGTAAGTAGAAAGATGGACCACACAGCAGTCCACACATCACAACACATCATATGCACTACATGCCATGCTATACATTTTAAATCACATCCACCTAAGCAACATTACTAAGTCTTTGGTTTTAGTACTACTACAACCACAGTGCGCGTATACTCCGGGTATGAGCCGTGAACTCCCTCCCGCGATACACCAATAGGGCTGTCGGAGAAGGCCCACCGTGAGTACTCGGAAAAGTAAAGACAATGCCGTCCACCGGCTCTCAACAGAAATGTAAATGACTGAAAATAAAGGTGTTGACTCTAGCAATTTAAAAGTAGTACGATTGGCCCTCTAGAATGTACCACCGGGGTTGCCGACTGTCCTACATGACTCGTCGGGTGTAATGCCTAACCGCCACAGTGTCCGACAACCGCGACCCCTGCTTCCCCCCGAATGGTAACCCAACATCTTAACCCCTGTTGGGAAGGGTCGTAGCACGGGATGGTGAGAATCCTAATACCGCATGCTCCTATATGACAATAGTACGACTGCATAGTGCCTCCGTGTCCCATTGCACGGGCCACCAATGCATTCGTTTCCAAGCCGACTACGGCATCTAGTCTATCAATGCATTATGCACCATGATGTCCACATTCAACATATAAACATCTCATTCAATTGGCATCTGAAAAGTAAACATAGCACATATGCACATCAATGTGTGGAATGACTAATCTATATAGCATATTCATGATGACATGACTAGATTAGATATAATTAAATGAATGCCAAACAAATGCCTTGAAACAAGGTCAAACGTCCTCTCCCCACTTACTTGCAGCGTACAAGGATTCCCGTTCGGTACGGGTGAGATCCGGAGCGAATCGGGTAGGATTTGGTGAACCTAACATAGTTGAGCGGGGTTAGTACTTCACCATTTTAGAATCAAAATTAATGAAATCCGATGTCAAAATCGTGTTTAGAACATCAAAAGAAGGTCACACGTCCGATTTGGGTTCGATCGGACATAAGGATCACCTTCGGGGCCACACGGGTGGGTCAGACAGGTGGGCTGTCTACCCACCGGTCTTACCCACCGGTTGGGACCGGCGGGTAGGGGCCCGCCGGTGGTACCCGCCGGTTGGGCCAGGGACCCCCTTGCTAGGACCGGCGGGTAGGGGCCCGCCGGTTATACCCACCGGTGGTACCCGCCGGTTGGGCCCGAAGGCCCCCCTGCCTTCTCGGGTGGGTACCCACAGGCGGGTAGGAGCCCACCGGTGGTACCCGCCGGTTGGGCCCGAAGGCCCCCCTGCCTTCTCGGGTGGGTACCCACAGGCGGGTAGGAGCCCACCGGTTGTACCCACCGGTCTTGGCGGAAAAGACACTGTTTCTTCCCCATTTTCTCTATTTTTTTTGGGGAATCAAGTGGGGCTTTTCCCCACCCATTCTTCACAACTTCAAGGTCCTATAGGATGGTTCTAACCTAGATCTAGGTTAGATTCAAGTGAGGGAAAACCATCTAACCTTCTTTGCTCAAGAACGACTTCAAACCCTTCAAATCGCTTCAAACCCACAATGTTCTTTCCACCTTGTCAATATCTCTTCAAATCCTTCACGATCAACACATAAATCATCTATTAAACCTTAGATTCATCATTTCAAAGGGGATTTACAAGATCTCAAGAAACCATACTCGAATCAAGGGTTTAAAGCTTGGATATGGTGAATGTTCACAAAACCCAACTTTTCTTACCTCCAACTGTAGATCTAGAGTTGAAGATCACTCTCCCAGCACGGAATGGGAAGATCGAGCTTTGGCGCCGCTGAAATCCCTCTTTTCTTCCTCTTCCTTCTCTTCCTTTCTTCTTCCCTTTCTTTTCTCTCTCCTCTTTACTTTTCTCACCAACGTACGGGGGTAATAAATGGAAAAAAGAGAAAATCATAAAGCTTTATATATATAATTCCTAATAAGTGAACAGTGCACTTGGATGGGTCACTCAGGTGGGTGCACCCACCTGTCCTACCCACCTGAGAGCCAAAACTTGGGATTTTGACCGGGTTCGGACCTCGGCGCGAACCCCACCCCAAGCATACGATGTAGCATACATATATACCTTAAAATACGGATATAATACCTGTTTTATCCGTACATAGCCTTATGGTAGGTGCACGTACACGGTTTGGGCACTCCCGTCTCTTCTGGCACTGGCTCGGACTTGTTGGGCCAGCCGGTGTTTAAGGTCACCCGTGCTATCATAGCCCATAAAGAACCTACACTAATTTCCTCTGGCTCAGTTCCTGCATGGTTAAACCGGTTCAACCGCTTAATCAGACCGGGTTTAAAAAAAGTAGGGTATTACATTACCCCCCTTCTAAAAAATTTCGTCCTCGAAATTGCGTACCTGGTTGATCAAAAAGATGAGGGTACTTGGCTCGCATTTCTTCTTCTACCTCCCAAGATGCTTCTTCAAGTGAGTGACCAGCCCATCGCACCTTTACATAGGAAATGGAGCGGTTGCGAAGGGTTTTCACCTTCCGGTCCAAAATTTCAGCTGGCTGTTTTGTATAGGTCATATCAGCTTCTAGGTACTTTGGTTCCACGGGTAGTACATGAGATGGATCATGCACGTATCTCTTTAGCATGGATACAT
>NW_024868953.1:0-47438 GCF_013358625.1 Macadamia integrifolia
TCAGGTGTTTCATGCAAGGACAAAGCATATTGATGTGAGATTTCATAAGATCAGGAAGCTTGTGTCAGAAGGCAGTATTCACTTGAAAAAAATTCATACAGATGTTAATCCTGCAGATATGTTTACCAATCCAGTTACTACAAAGAAGTTCGAGTCCTGTTTGGACTTGATTAATATTACTCATTGTTGAAGATGAGGGATGCACCAAACAGGTGTGGGTTTGTACCTCTAATGAGGTACAAGGATGAAGATGTCTACAAGTTATCTTTATAGGAGGCTTGACATAATTCAAGCCAAGGTGGAGAGTGTTGGTGTACGATGTCTTGTATTCCGTCACAGTTTAATCCATGGAGTCCTAGTGCAATGCCTCGACAAGCAGGATGGTGGTCCTGCTAGCCGGTTAGCGAGCCGTGGGGGTTGTAAGAGGGGCAGGAGGCCCCCCTGCATAGCAGGGGGTGTAGGGGGCGCAGCCCCCCGCTCGAATTTTTTATTTGAGGGCAATTGTGTACTTTTCAAATTAGGGTTTTTCGCTATATATTTGTAAAGAGAGTTTCTTTCTCTGTAATGTAAGCAATACTGAGAGGTGTGAGGACGAGCGTTGTAACCCTATTCTCCATTGATAGTGAAGAAGGATCTCATCTCACCAGGGACGTAGGCAATCTTACCGAACCTCGTAAATCAGTGTGCATTGCTTGTTCTTATTTTTCCATTATCTTCTGTATCGTTTTAAGGTTGCATTTCTACACCAAGGAATCACAAATTACCAATCCGGCAATGAGGAAGATGATGAAGAGGATGAATTTCTCTGTCTTCAATCGACTGCCGCGTCGCTTCAGACCTCAACCCATCTGGGTGTTCTACCCCTTATTGTACCACCGGAATTTAGGCTTCTGCGGGTGTAATTAGAGAAAGATGAAGACGATGATGATGAAACCGATGTCTTCTCGCTTACGGATCGCTACCTCTTGAAGACGCAGGGATCATCATCGCATCTGAAAGGGGATTCCCATTCGAAGAAATTGGATAGATCTAATCCACAACAGAATATCTAACTATTGTCGACGAAGAAGATGGGTAGAAGCCTAGAGTATAACAGAGAAACCTCAAGAAGCCATGAATCACAAGGAGCAAAACATTACCATGAAAACCCGATAACAAATGGGAACCCACAAGAGATCATAAAGGAACAAAGCCAAGAAAATCAGAGCTGACGCTTTAAATCTCTAGAAACAAGAAATGTTGATGGACTAATAATTTTTGTGAAAACCCAATAATAGATGGGAACCCACAAATGATTATTAAGGAACAAACCCAATGAGATAATATCTGAAGCCAAAAATGACAAGAAAGAGAGTGTACAATAGCATCTAGTGATAGCGCTTCCATCCTTTACACACGCTTCATCGCATTCATTTCGACTACAACCCTCTTCCTTGCTTTTGGATTATTGGATTTCGATGCCAATCCAGCCATTTCTTCTCTTTCAAGAATACAGAAACAGAAGGGTTGAGATAAATTTGAAGAAGAGAGAATGGTATTACTAAATGCTTTGGGTGATCAGTTAAGAAGGAAAGAAAAGAAGAAAATTTTGCACTTTGCCTCCTCCTCCGCCTTTGAACAAGCAACAACCACGTCCTTGAACCACTAAGCAGCCTTGACTGAGAAAGTGAAGCAGTGCCTTTTGCACAGAATAGACAGCGCACGTCGTATGAAAGTCGAGATCGAATTAAATGCTCTAGTAGATCGATCCGAATTGCTAGAGCGAGGGGCTAGTGATGAGGCAAAATATGTCCCATTCCTCAGCACAGCTGAAGCATGTATGCAAACCTGAATAGAAAACTGACCCTCCACCTCGGCTCTCCTCAGGCTTTGTTGCCACCTCGGCCCTCCATCAGGCCGTGCTGTCACCCCGGCCCTCCATCAGGCCGTGCTACCAGTCACCTCGGCTAGACCAACCTGTCACCTTGGCTCAGCACAGTCAAGTAACACACCCAGAAACATGCACACATCTACTCCTACATTCAAGGGACGTGATACCTGATCACGGGGGCAAGACTCTATCCACTACACATCATCAGAGGCGTCCACCCCTCTCATGACTTGCACCGCCGAGATCAATGGAGAATATTCTCAGAATATGCCTTGGAACCCGAAATATTCCCAGAATCACAGTGCCACTCACCTCAAGGACTCTACGCCTAAACAGGACTCTCCACAAAACACCCTTCCTTCCCTCTCCATCAGCAGCCTATAAATACCAAGGTAAGCCTCTCTCAGTGGGGATCGATCAATCACTTCTTTTACTGGAAAAGCTCTCTTGAGCATCTTCTGTGGAAAGATCTGACTTTGGCATCGGAGAGTACCCCGTCGGGTCAGCACGGCTCTCGCCTGTCCTCTTCTGTGTAGGTCAACTGGAGCATCAGGAACGGTAGGGAAGATCACCTGGTCAATTTTTACCGTATCAGATTGGCACCATCTGTGGGAAACAGTTACAAAAAGTCACCTTGGACTAATGCAATTAAGGAGTGAGAAGGTCGTTTCTTCTATGACAACACGAGTAAGATCCACCCGCGAGTTACCACTTGGATGTCCCCATTCACCACCAATGGCAGAGCAGGAGAATGTCCCAGCAGAGACCCCTCCACGAGGGCCCCAGCAAACCAGGCCTAATGCGTAGTTGCCCAGGGAGAGGGGGATCAGCATGAGCAAAACCCTCAACTATCTTGCCATGTCCCATCATCCTGGATAACTCACCCAAATATGGAAGAGCAAATGTAGAGCCTACAGCTACAGGTGTTAGCGACAAACGCACTGGCGCGGGACTTCATACGTCAGTTCGGCTCGGCACTTCCAATGCCATAGACTAGTTCAACTCAGCCGCCTAGGCCGATTCTTGGCAGACAACTTAACGATGAATCTCGTAACAACAGTGTCACCCCTCAATCAATAGCAAGGAGGGGGTCGGACAGAACATCATGTACTATGCACTCGGTACCACCCTGCTCTCCTATTGAGGGGCGTAGGCAAGGTCCTGCTCTAGCCCAGAATGGGAGAACTCGTCGTTCCACGTGTCACCGGAGTCCAAAGACACATGATGTCCATAGATCCCCACCCCAGGTAGGAAGACACCAGGTGTCGCCTCAAAGACTCACTAGAGGTGTGCGTCCATACAGAGAAGAACGAGAAAATTCTCAAAGGACAGCTCGACGAGATCAACCCCATGGGGGTCAGGACTCGCCCATCAGGCCGACTAGAGGCACACCACAGCAAGGTCAGGATCGGCCTGGTGGTCACCAAGGCCGAGGAAGAAGCCCCAGAAGATGTGAAAGGGCACACCGATCCTTGAATCACCGAGCCGAGGTGAGAAAGGATGACCTGGAGAGCCGCATCCAATGCCTCACTGAGCGAGTAGAAGGAATGCAGAGGCAAAGGCACCCGACCGACATAACTATAACTCTAGCACATAATGCACATCCGACGAACTCATAGACGCCGAGCTACCCCCAAATTTCATTATACCTGTCTTCATTGGATATGACGGCACCACAAATCCCTATGATCATCTGCTGTATTACAGCTCGGCCATGGCGGTTCATGATAGGTCAAATGCCATTCTCTGTCGAGCCTTCACAGCCTCATTAAAAGGAGCTGCGCTGGTATGGATGTCGAACTTGCAGCCATGGTCCATCCGTAGCTATAAAGAGCTGACAAGAGCGTTTCTCACATGTTTCCAAGCAAGTATGAAGCAGAAGCAAAACATAAGGTAGGGAGCAAGAGAGACTATAAGAGAGTTTCTTGCCCGATTCACCAAGACGACACAGGAGGTAAAAAACCTACCGGAAGGAGTGGCATATAGCACACTGTGCAACGGGAATGCACCCTGATCTAGTCCAGTCTCTGGCCCTTAACTTGCCAGAAACAATGCCCGAGCTATTACGACGATGCAATCAATATGCCAACATGGAGGAAGTTCTGGCTGCCAATATACTATGAAGCTTCTCCCAAATATCTGGCTCTTCTAAGGAAACAAAGACCTTAACAACTAAGGCATAAAGACCAGGCTACAGTTGGACAACATCTAAGACCGAGTTACAGCTTGACATCATTTAAGACCGAGGTACAAGCTCGGCAGCCTCAAAGACTATGCTCAAGCTTGGCACTATCAAGACCAGACCCTAGTTTGGTAACTCAAGCCCTTATGCATTAAGGCATGCAAGCCCGAGCACGGCTCAGCATCTCAAGACCTTACGCATTAAGGCATTCAAACCTGAGCCCCGGCTCGGCACCTTAAGCCCTTACGCACTAAGGCATGCAAGCCCAAGCACAGCTCGACATCTCAAGCCCTTATGTATTAAGGCACGCAAGCACGAGCCCTGGCTCGGCACATCAAGCCCTTATGCACTAAGGTATGCAAGCTCGAGCATGGCTCGGCATCTCAAGACCTTACGTATTAAGGCATTTAAGCCCGAGCCCCGACTCGGCACCTTAAGCCCTTATGCACTAAGGCATGCAAGCCAAAGCACGGCTCGACACCTCAAGCCCTTACGCATTAAGGCACGCAAGCCCGAGCCTTGGCTCGGCACATCAAGCCCTTACGCACTAAGGCATCCAAGCCCGAGCACGGCTTGGCATCTCAAGACCTTACGCATTAAGGCATTCAAGCCCGAGCCCCTACTTGGCACCTTAAACCCTTACGCACTAAGGCATGCAAGCCCGAGCCCGAGCCCAGGCTCGGCACCTCAAGCCCTTACGCACTAAGGCATGCAAGCCCGAGCCCCGGCTCGGAACCTCAAGCCCGAGCCCCAGCTCGGCACATCAAGCCCTTACACACTAAGGCATGCAAGCCCGAGCACGGCTCGGCATCTCAAGACCTTACGTATTAAGGCATTCAAGCCCGAGCCCCAGCTCGACACCTTAAGCCCTTACGCACTAAGGCACGCAAGTCCAAGCACAGCTTGGCACCTCAAGCCCTTATGCATTAAGGCACGCAAGCCAAAGCACAGCTCAACACCTCAAGCCCTTATGCACTATGGCATGTAAGCCCATGCCCCGACTTGGTACTTCAAGATCTTACTCATTAAGGCATGTAAGCCCAAGCCCCGGCTTGGCACTTCAAGTCCTTATACATTAAGGCATGTAAGCCCGAGCACGGCTCAGCACCTCAAGACCTTACACACTAAAGCATGTAAGCCCGAGCCCTGACTCGGCACTACAAAAGACCTTAACACAAGACACCTCAAAAGACTGAGCCCAAGCTCGACACCCTTTAAGGCCGAGCCCAAGCTCGGCATTATCTAAGATCGAGCCCCAGTTCGGCACCCCATGGCTAGGCCTAGGCTTGGTACCTCAAGAGCTCATAAGCTAGACATGGAAGATCAATTCTGAACTCAGTTACAGAATGGAGCCACACTCAGACAGCTATACTGGTCCTTATTCTTCCAACAATTACTCATTTCAAGCCACGCTTGAAGTACAAGAAAATAAAGAAAGAAGCACAAGAATGCTGAGAGATGAAGACATCAAAATAAATTTTCTATTATCAGAAAAGTGGAAAAAATCCCTCAAAGTACATCGCTCCCGAAGGAGACATCTACATAAAAAAAAATGTATATATATATATGTATATACAAGGCTAATCTCGGGGGGCTAATCCACAAGCCTAGCTCTTCACTTGGCTATCCTTCGAGTCAGGTCACCTCTTCACCAATGTCGATCGAGCCACCGAGGTACACCGGAGTAGCAGGGGCGGGAATGCATTACTCATAGTTCGTCAGATTGTAGCCTGGCATCTTACTTAGGATGAACCGGATGGCGTCGTCCGAGCCGACCTGAAACGAAGCAATGTTAATGTCAACCAACCATTTTTGACAGGCCTAGGGGTTCAGCCACCTCGTTGGCCTCCATCTCAGCCCTGTGTTGCCTTTCTAGCTTGCCAACCCTAGCTACGAACTCCTCCTTGTGAGCGCCCTGAGTCTCGAACAACTCATCCTAGAGAACATCATTCTCCTTCATTAAGTTGTTGTTGGCATTGAGCTGCTTAGCACGGACCTCCTCAGATCGGGCCATTTTCTTCTCAACCTCCAGTTGGCCTGTGATCTTGTGCGGGCCCCCATGAAGGCACTTTGCCTCCTCCTCCACCTTTGAACAAGCAACAACCACGTCCTTGAACCATTGAACAGCCTCGACTGAGAAAGTGAAGCAGCGCGTTTTGCACCGAATAGACAGTGCACATCGTATAAAAGTCGAGATCGAATTAAATGCTCAAGTAAATCGATTCGAATTGCTAGAGCGGGGGGATGGTGATGAGGCAAAATATGGTCCCTTCCTTAGCACGGCTGAAGCGTGTATGCAAACCTGAACAGAAGACTGACCCACCACCTCGGCTCTCCTCAGGCTTTGCTGCCACCTCGCCCCTCCATCAGGCCGTGCTACCTCCTTGGCCCTCCATCAGGCCGTGCTGCCACCTTGGCATCTCATCAGGATGTGCTACTACATTAGCCCTCCATCAGGATGTGCTGCCACCTCGGCCCTCCATTAGGCCATGCTGCCACCTCGGCCCTCCATTAGGCCATGCTGCCACCTCGGTCCTCCATCAGGCCGTGCTACCAGTCACCTCGGCTAGACCAATCTGTCACCTCGGCCCGGCACAGTCAAGTAATGCACCCAGAAACATGCACACATCTACTCCTATATTCAAGGGACGTGATCCCTGATCACAGGGGCAAGACTCTATCCACTACACGTCATCAGAGGCGTCTACCCCTCTCACGACTTGCACCTCCGAGATCAATGGAGAATATTATCAGAATATACCTTGGAACCTGAAATATTCCCAAAATCACAATGCCACTCACCTCAAGGACTCTACGCCTAAACAGGACTCTCCACAAAACGCCCTTCCTTCTCTCTCCATCAGCAGCCTATAAATACCAAGGTAAGCTTCCATCAGTGGGGATCGATCAATCACTTCTTTTACTAAAAAGCTCTTTTGAGCATCTACTGTAGAAAGATCTGACTTAGGCATCGGAGAGTACCCCATCGGGTCAGCCCAACTCTCTCCTGTCCTCTTCTGTGCATGTCGCCTGGACCATCAGGAACTGCAAGGAAGATCACCCAGTCAATTTTTACCGCATCACAACCTATATTATGACAGTTAAGAGAGAGGGAGAGAGGAGTTGTTTCCATGGCCATATGTTGACAGATGAGAGCTAGAGGAGGAGCCAAAGGAGCTTGAGGTTCCAAAACCTTAGAAGTCAAGTCTTATATATAACTAGTTTAGTTCGATGATGGGAATGGCACATCTTCCTATGTATAACTAGGGAATATTAAGGGCAACTTGTTCGAAACGACGGATCTATGCTAATACCGTATTGATATCTTAATGATTTTGAAGGTGACTCTACTTGATTGGATACTGTGCCATCAAGTTTTGCCTCGTTTTTATCAAAAAAAAAGTTCTATCTCTTGCAAATTGGAATCGGGAGAGTATGAGTTTTTAGTATCCGTCAAATAAACCGAATAATTCTTATTAGGGGCAATCGTGGATATTTTATTTAAGGGATAGTAGATCTTTTTATCAAAATCGAAAACGTTCAATTACAATTATTAATTAGAGCTAGGAAATAGAAATAAAATATAGTAACTTAGGTCCAAAGAAAATACATCTGTTACATATTGACATTGACTCTTTGTTTATGAGATCCGGAACGATGGATCTATGCTAATACTGTATTGATATCTTAATGATTTTGAAAGTGACTGTACTTGATTCGATGTGCACTAAAACCATGTCATAAATGTTCTGCCTCTTTTTTTTTATCAAAAAAAAAAAAGTTCTATCTCTCTATAGTATGAAATCTGTTAGTGTACATGTCTTGTATTTCGTCACGGTTTAATTCAGGGAGTATTGGTGCAGGCACCTCAACAAGCAGGGCGACGATCCCGCTAGTCGGTTAGCAGGCTGTGGGGGTTGCAAGAGGCCAGTTTTGTACTTTCCAGATTAGAGTTTTTCACTATATATTTGAAGCGAGTGTTTCTTTCTCTGTAATGCAAGAAATACCGAAAGGTGTGAGGATGAATGTTGTAACCCTATGCTCCATAGATAGTAAAGCAGGATCTCATCTCATCGAGAATGTAGGCAATCTTGCTGAACCTCGTAAATCTATGTACATTGTTTGTTCTTGTTTTTTCATTATCTTCTGCATCGTTTTAGGGTTGCCTTCCTACAAAGTCGATACCCTTGTATCCTTGATACACACTAGAATAGGAGTGTCAATCCGAAGCTTGCACTGGTTGGACCGATCGGGCCTAATCATTTAAAGATTGGTCCAACATGCACCGATTATTAAATGTGTCCGATGGGCGTTCGACTGGCCTGATCCTTTTACAAATCAGACATGGCCCGACATGTTTAGCTAACCATTTATATGTGTATATTATTTTATTTTATTTATTTTTTATAGAATAGGGTATATATTATCAATTTTTAAATGTAATTAAATATAATATTTTTTTCTAAATTGTTGATCATGTAATAAAATATATTAAAACTTTTTTAAATCTATGACAATTAGAGACCATTTAAGGCTCGTTTGACATTTTATTGGTACATTACCCAATTTAAGGCCTGATTATAGTCAGCCCAATTAGGAGAAGCTCAAAACCCGACCAAGACCAATTCATGTCTTAAAGAGGCAGGTCACAGTGCAAGGGTATAGACCTGCCTGGCTCGGCTCGACCTGACCAAGACCGACCCAACTTATCGATTGACACCTCTACACTTCATATCATCCAAACCCCTTGGATCAAGGGATTTTCCATTGACTTGTGGGTGAAGGAAAACTGCTCCAATTCTATTTAATGCATTTTGTCTTTTTAGAAACGGACTTCAGACATTTCTAAAGAAGGTTTCATTATTAACATGTTTACTTTAATTGTGGATAATGTATTTGACTTCAAAGCGTTGTGCGCATGCTAAAACTTTTCAAGGACCGCCTCATGGTGCCCATGTTGAGAAATATGGTTGCCCCCTACAGATGTACTACTAAACCAAAATTCAGGTTATCTGCTCCAAACAATGATAGAGTGGTTTATAAATATTTTTGCAATGGACTTTATTTTACCAAGGATGATGAAAACATCAACTCCCAAACATGAGATCTAATAATCTTTTGTTAGAAGGGAACCATAGGGCAGTTTATATTAGGCCCAATCCATTGTGGTAGCATAAATTAAGGTGTCGAAATCAAATCGAAATTGTTTACTAAATTGAATCCAACCATTTAAGTTGGAATCGATAAAACATTTAATAAATGGTTTAATTCTGATTTTCAAGTAAAACCAGTTATTATATGAATTGGCTCGATATTGAACTATTACATAAATGATTTGAAATTAATCATGTAAAAAACTATTAAATCAAATAAGAGTTGAACCGTTTAATGTAACAACCTATTATCTCTTCCTTCCATCTTCGTCTCGTTTCTTTGAGTTTCAAAGTCACAAAACTTATACTCCAAAAAAAAAAAAAGTTCACAAAACTGCGATCAAAACCATTTAAGAATCATATAGAAAATAAACCCCTCAAATCGGTTATAAAACTGTGACAAAAAAAATCATTTAAAACCATAAAATCAAAGTTGATTAATAAAAGATTTTGATTTAAAAAACTAAAACAATTTAACAATAATTCCATTTTAATTTCTACCTATTATATTCTACATCAATATTCCACTGTTTAACACTCTTACGGTAAACTGTAGCATGGTATGATACAAGGGCTGAGAGTGTCAAGATTGAAAGTATATTACATTGGAAAAAAGGATTACGTGGGAGAGTGGCCCTGTATGCTAGACATATGTTTTTTTTTTTCTTTTTTCTTTTTTTTTTTTGGGGGGGGGGGTGTGGGGGAGAGTTGGAGGATGACCACCCCATCCTTAGGAAATGGAAAATGATATTTTGTAGATGTTTTTTTGCATGCTCCCATTGGCCATTGCCCATATGCAGAAACTACACTTTCCCATATTTTTTTCTGATAATATAGATAAAATTAAATAACAAACTACCCGATATAATAGGTTTTATAGAGTACATTAGCATCTTTAATGAGACAATACCTAATCATTGCCTTGTATGCAATAAATTTAACCAAAAAGATTAAGTTGTCACCTTTTATCCAAAAACGTAGGGTTAAATAAAAAAAAGCTCCGCATCCAGATATATATATTTTTTTCCTTCCATCAGCCGTTGAAGCTCTTCATCATAGCTCCAAATCCAGTACACCTCCCATCCTTCCTCTCTTGCTTTTATTACCCTATGAAAAAGTCCCTCGCTACTAATTCAACACCTTTCGTTATCACAGATAATTAACATAAAGTATTATATAATTACCTTTAATTATAGGACAGTTGTCCATCATGTTTTTGGTTCGATCCGAAATTCCCGTAATAATAAGGACCTTCAACTGTAAATCAAGATGGTTCGGGTCTACAAGTTGCCCACCTAATTTGTATAATTGCTCGGTCCCATTCTTGTTAGTAAGAGAGTGATCAATTCCCTTTTAACGGAGATTGATTAATCCATCAACTTATTGCGTGCACATCTTATAATATCTTCTCCAAATTTTCCCTTTTAAGAAAACCCAAAAATCTCTTTCCATCGCCACGTGACGATGAGCGTCTCTCTTGTGCTTTCTACCATATCTCATTTGGAGAATATTCAGTCTTCAGTTCACTTTCGCTGAGGGGGGCATAATGAAAGATATAATTAGTTTCGACTAACTAAGACCGTCCATGTCGAATCCATCTCAATCACGGTCTATAGTGGGACCCCACCAGATGACTAAAATTATCACCAGTCGTTTTCCCCCCCTCTCTCTCTCTTTCTATCTCAGCTGCCCATGGCCCCCGGTTTGTTTGATTGAAATAAATTGAATCTTCGGTTCTGATTTCTAAAGTTAGAAGTTCTTTTTTGGTTTGATTCAGTTTTGGTTTATTTTTGTTAAATGCAGTTTTGGTTTATAATTACAATCGTTGAATCAAATCAAATTATCTATTTTCAAACCGAATAGGAATCGAGTAAAATCATATTCTTTCCATCAATGTGGATGATAATTCTATTCTCTTTTACTGTTTAAGTGATAAAAGTTGGTGTATACACCTAGTATATGACCTATACTTAATATAAAAGCGAAACAAATCGAGGTGATTCGATTTTGATTTTTAAATGTGTTCTTATTTTCGATTTGATTTTGAATTCTACATTTGAATTGAACCAAATTGATTTACATAGGCCCTGGTAAGGATGTCAAATCAGAACCGAAATCGAAAGCCAAATCCAATTTCTGACCGAATAATTTGAACCAAATCAAACCGATTATAATATGATTACATGCTGGATTTGAAATGAGTGTTTATAATTCGGTCCAATCCGAATCTGGATCTATGTCAAAAACTGACAGTTCTAACCAAAACCGAATCGAATAACTTGATGTAACTTTTTCCCTTTTTTTTTTCAAAACTAAACACTTGACGCAACTTAAATAGAAATATGACGTAATTAATCACTTAAATTGTCTTATAGAATTATAGTTATAGTCTAAGTTTAAAATCTTCTTTTCTTGGGAAAGACTAACACCCTAATGAATAAACATTTATATTTTGTCTTCTGCATAGCAGAATCGAATTAAAAATTAGATACTGAAACCAAATAAGAACCAAATACAAAACTCGAATAGGAACTAAAATTGTATCAGAACTAGACAGGTTCATTACAAGTACCGATTTTCAGAATCGAGATAGAATCTGATCTGATTCTGAATCACAATAACATTCCTTGAAACCAAAACTAAAATCGGACCAAATCCCTGGTTATGGACTCATTGACACCCTTGGGCCGTGGTGCATGTAACTAGACACATAATTTTCGTCTTACGGTTAGGAAAGGAATGGCATTTTGGAGAATCTCGTCAAAGTCGAATCCCTTTTTAAGCACCATCTTAGATTTATATATAGAGGGAGAAGAAGTCAACAAACGGAGATCAACACTTCGGAAGCTCTGCTTTTCTGTTCAGTTCACTGATAATCCAGGTATTTTTTTTTTGTTCCATCTGATTGAGATGAATTGCCTGCAAAATCTGCCAAGGTTAATGACTTCACCTTTTTCTTGTAATTTGTTTTTTTGATTCAATTTTTCTTCTTTATTCTCTAGAATCAGATCTAAAATGGGAATATTTGCTTTGGTTTCAGATCCTCTGCTCTGCCTTCAAATGGCCTTAAAAGCCATCCAAGAAAGCCTTTGAGACATAGCTTTGTTCGTCTAATGGTATGCGTTGTTCGAACATTTCTTGTTGTGAGCTTTTGTGTTAATTTTGTTTTCTGTATCTGACTTGTAATGAATTCTTTCGATTTAATGCAGGATAAGCTGAATATTAGTAATCTTCGTCAGAGTTCCTCTATAAATGTAATTGATAGATTCTTCGAACGCTCAACTAGAATGCTTCTTAAAACTTTTCTGATTTTTTGTTGATTCCTTATGAATCACGAATTCGTTTCCAGTTAGCTGAATAATTACTTATTTTTTTTTTTGTAGATATCTAGGGATTGAGGAACGTGGAATATTCATATAATTGTCTTGTTTATATTGATTTATCCATATCCTGAACTAATTTATTGAATTATGTTTCTTGTGGTCATTCTACATCTTCGGAATTGTTTCCCTCTTAAATGAATATTGTACTCAGCTGAACCACTAACCCTGGATGCCTTTTAAGTATCCATGATGTAGTTAGGTTATTTTACTGGTGTTTAGTGGTTATATGTGTTTCTTTTGTTGGGCATAGTTTCGCATTTCACTGAGCTAACTGTTTGCTCCAGGTAACTTCTGGGCGCTCTTCCAGCACCGAGATGAGCGACTCTGGAGTAGAAGAAGAAAAGTCTGAGATATATAGTAATAATATGACCCAAGCGATGGGTGCTGGTAAGTTCAATTACCCTCTAAGTTGGAAGTAAGTATTACATATAGTTAATCTGAAGAGTCGAAATGGCCGGCTGCTCATTTGATTAGGACCACCAAAAACTGTGATAATAATAACAATAATAGTTAGGGGAATGATCATGTTCATAATGACAATGATAATAACTTCCATAGCTCTACTAATTTTGACTTACATCGGATTGTGGATTTCTTCCCAATTTCGGCGCTATAAAAGTCTTTCCACTCCAAGAAAATGACTAAGAATTTTTTGTTATTTTAATTTTTACCCCTATCTGTAAAACAGCCTGACATGTGGGTGTTCTGAATCATTGAGCATGTAAACTATTTTTGGAGCACAGGCCTCTGCATTGAGCTGAAATGTTTACTGCCAAAAGATACTAAGCTTTCTCAGTTAATTATCAAATCTAAAATCCATTTCAATTAAATAAAGCCTTCTCAAAATTATCCCCTTTCTAACCGATTTCAATATTTTTGGTGCATGTATTTCCAGCTAACCGTTCTTTTCTTATTAACTGGAACACAGTGTTGACCTACAGGCATGAACTAGGAATGAACTACAACTTCATCCGCCCAGACTTAATTGTGGGGTCCTGCCTGCAGGTGATTCTCACAATTACTTCTAAATTTATTTATCCATTTTAAAATAATTGTCTGACTCCAGATTCTCTGATGCAGTCTCCTGAAGATGTTGACAAGCTTCGGAAAATTGGGGTTAAAACCATATTTTGCTTACAACAAGATTCAGACCTTGAGTATCCCAAATTGGCTTTAAGGATCCAATTAAATTTCTGAAAAGAGTTTGCTTTAGTTCTTCCTTTGGTCCATAAATCATGTGCATGACTATTTTCTGCTACATGTAGCTGTTATTTGTTCAATCTGGTTTTAATTTTGAAAATACTAAACTAAGAAAACCCATACTTTTGGAGGTTTCCTTAACTAGTGTTTCTAGATATTTTGGCGTCGATATTTCTGCCATCCAACAATACGCAAAACAGTTTGACGATATTCAGCACTTGCGTGCTAGAATACGGTAAGCTTATGCCAAAGTAGATATCAGTTTTTGACAATATTTGGTTGTGGAATCTTGAGTTACTATATTTGGAAGGATGCTTTATTTTAGGTCTACTATTAAGTAAAACTGAAAGCCTGTTTGAAATTCCTTAAAATTTTGAAGTTGCTGGCTTCAATATATTTATACAAGTCATACATAATTATGAAAACATTTACTTACATCTGTAATTTTTGGGATTGAAAAATAACCATTTTTTTTTTATTTTTTTTATTTTTATTTTTTATGGTTTAGCCATTGCATAGAAGCTGAGAGAATAATAAACCGGTAATGAAGTTAATTTAAAATTCACAAACAAAGTTATGTTAGGTTATGACTAAACTTATAGATGATTTAGGCTGGCCCCTGAACCATTCCTGCAACCTGTCCTGTAAACCACTCCTCACTTGGGCTCAAGAATTTAAGGATTGGCATCCCTTGTTTGGACTAGCTGGAATGGAATGGAATTGACCAAGATGACCTGAGTTAGTTTCAGCTAGGGACCAAATCACAGTTAACTTTAGTTAAGGATCATCAAGGATTGTCTGAATTTGTTCAAACTTCAAACTCTTAATGCTAACAGAACTTTATGAGACGAAAACGAAGAATAAAGACTGGTGGTGGACAATAAAATTTTTTCGCTCTTGTTTTACAGCTGTTCTTTATTGCTTTTTGGATCTACAACTGTAAAGTTTGTATGTGTGCATTGTGCAATGTCGTCCTCGACAAAAAGCTTTCTCTTCACCCTAGAATATAGTTTGACTATTCTATTTCTGTGTAAGATGCTTATTGTCCTTGGTACCCTAAATATGGTGAACCATGATATGCTACTCAAAATATGGGAATGTACAAAAGTAGAAAATGTCTAATGATGATGGGATCTGGCCGTGGTGCTGAAGTTAAAATTAGGACTGAAGAGCTATTGATTGGATGAGAGGCTTTTACTCTAGCCTATGTTCAAATTCTATAATGATTAGAGGAACAGACTGATACAATTGACCAAGTCCTTACTAAGGACAAGTTGTGTTCTTTTATTTATAAATGTTCCATGCTGAGTCTCCCGCATGGGGGTCTCAATACTGCTAGAATATATACATCTCCTTGAGTTTTTTTCTTATCTTTTATCCAATGTTCCCCATTTACTGTAGCTTTTGCATATTATCCAGGGAGGCTGCTCATTATTGATGAACTCTCTTGCCCTCTCATCTCTGAACCATATAATGTTAGTAAAATTTATTAAATTGTCTGCAGTTGAATAGTGATTCTCACATACTAATAATTATTTATATTCAGTAAATTAAGCATATAGGCTTCTATAATTGTTCACATCTATGGTGATACCAATGTCCCCAACATTCTATAGAATCTATTTGTTTTACACCCCACTTGATCCTGAATCTAATTTGACATGCATCAGGGACTTCGATGCATTTGATTTGCGACTGAGGCTTCCAGCTGTGGTGAGTAAATTGTACAAGGCCATAAATCGCAATGGAGGGGTGACTTACATACACTGTACCGCTGGGCTCGGAAGGGCTCCTGCTACAGCGGTAAGCAATTCAGATTGGTTTCTGAAGTACAAGTTAATTTCGACACAACCATTTATTCTAGACCTTGGAAATGCCATAATCTTAACTGAGTTGTATAGGTGACAAATAATTTTTCCATTCATCCATGCCTCCTGTAGATATAATATAATTTGTAGTTGGTTTTATGACTAATTATGATGCACTGCATTATTTAAATACAAATAATAATAATAATTATTATTATTACTTTTTTTTTTGGTGAGACCCTGAGTCTATCTTCCTTCAACTAGCCAATTTTGATCTCTGTTCTGTATAATAAGATCACCAGAATTGTTGTGTGACTTGGATTGTTATGCTTTATTTTTTTTTTCTCCCCTCCTGATTGAATCAGACTTTCATTTTCTGCCATGCAAATGATGTAGGATGATTTACAACCTTGCGTTTGTGGGTAATGGGGATGCGAGCAACAATTCTGCCTTCAAAATTAAGGTGGTTTGCAAATTTTGGATATAATAACAACACCCTTTAGCAATTAGGGTTGAAAAATGAATTCAAATATGGTCTGGATAGGGTCCTTTTGAGAGGTACACAAAAGTAAAAGAGGAATCTAAAAGAAAGTTTTCCAAGAAAGATCAATAGTAGAAGAATACTCCAAGAACTAATAAGTACTAACCGAGAATTTGAATAGAAGCAAAAGCAGAAACTTTGGAGTTTGTTTCAACGGTCAAGAGAGGAATGTAATAGCGTAAAAAATGCAAGAAAACTTTACTACAAAGAAGGAAAAATGATATCCCACAGGAACCCACATTTTCCATTCAATATTCAAAAACTTGCCTCTACAACTACTATAGACCCAGTTTCTAAACTTAATGTAATCCGTAATCCTAATTTCGAAGTAAACTGAGAAACCTAATATGACGCCCATTCTAACTTTTTAGAAACTCCATTTATTGCTTTATGCCTTTCAAAAAAAAAAAATAAAAAAAGAAAAGAAAAAAAAGAAACTCAAAGATTAAATTCCATGAGAACCTGAAAGCTTGTGAGTAAATTAGTCATTACTTCCCAAAGTAGTATAGGCTTGCAAGACTTTGTCTTGTAGACAGATAACTGGGTAACCTTTCAACACACAAGATTTTGAACTTCTAAAATAACCCAAAGACAAAAATAGCCCATATGATGACTTAAATCTCAAAATGGATAGTGAGAGTTAACCTCTCTGGCATCAAGGCACTAGTTTGTTATTTGTTGGGGTTGGGGGAGATGTTTTGGATTTATTTTGGTAAGGTATGGCAATAATATGTCTATTAAACTTAATAATAAAGCCATACAATCTACGTCTGAACATATCAGCTGCCTGCTGCTTCTAGTTACGGCCTTACGGGGCTGATCATGTCAGATTGTCAGTTATCTCATTTGACCCGATAGCAAGCTCAATACCAGTGTCATCATATCCAGGGAAAAATTCAGCTACTTGGACCAATCATGAGAATTCTGTATGCAGTTAAATGACCCGCGAGGCCATAGTTCTTTAAAAGTTAACAGTATTACCATATCCAGACAAAAATTCAGCTACTTAGACCAATCATGAGAATACTGCATGCAGTTAAATATTTCGCAAGGCCATGGGTCATTAAAAGTCAACAGCTCAATTACGTTCTAGAAATCCAGCAACACAAGAAACTTCCTAATGCATCTTATATGTGTCCCCTGTGTCCATCGTACAGCCCCTTGAGGTTCATGCTTTAGTGCAGATGTATGCTCTGTTCCCGCTGCAATAGCTGCCTAAACTTCCATTATGGTTTCTCAAAACATCACATCCAGGACGTGTATCTGAGAAGGAAATAAAAGATTGGATGCAGACCATTAACACGAGAAGATCAGTGGAGCATTGAAATGAACTGCAGTACCCCATAAAGCAAGTGCCTCCCGATTACCCTATTTTTTATGATTGAATGATCCCAGTTGAGAACCTTGGGCCTGTCTCTTGAACAATTATCCTTGCTACTGATAGGAATATGAGCCCTACTTCCTTCCATTCTTCTCAGACTTGATGGAGAACCGTTAGGGAAGAAAGGGAAATCAGAGTAGAGAGGGGGAAAAGGAGAATCACACTCAACACATTCATTCAATAATCAAAATCACTCTCTCAATCTTCAATCGATTACAGCCAATATATAGGAAAATAGGAACATGAAATTAGAAACTTAATTGAAATGGAAACTGGCCTAAACTAGGAAACAACTATAAAAAGGAAACCAAAGCAAGGAAGTAAATCCTACTCCTACGTTCAAGTCTGGAAAATAAAAGCATGAAATAAAATACTAAGCAAACTACTAATTTTATTTTCAACCCTTGTTGGACCAAAACCCTGGGCTGGACCGGTTCTTCTTGGCTCTTGGCTTCCAAAGCCGGTCATGCTGGTCCAACCAAGAAAGGGCAGCCGTATCTGCATCAAGACTGCACATGACATATCATATAGTAGGAATGATGTTTCTTCGCAGCACTACTCAGAGCACTGCATAGAAAATTGGAGGAAACTCGTGAAAGCTCCTAATCTCATCTAAGCAGCTCAACCTGTAATACCTATACTTTCTTGGATATGTGCCATATCTCATTTCGAGGTTTGACGCTGGGTTTCAACCCCGGATTTTGTTTCGTCCAAGCCTGAAACCTAGACAACTTGGAGATTTCGGTCAGTTTCAACCAAAACGTTGAACCGTGCTTCCGCTTGAGTGAGAACATTTGAACAAGAAGTGATCATTGATTATCTTTGTGGACTAGACAAAGGATACGTCTTATAGTACATAATAGAACTCTATTACATCAATAATCCTGATTAAGCGAAGACCAATTTTCTCCCATCTAAGCAGTGAATGAGTGCCTCAGTATGAAATCCTAATCCTAAATCACAGAACTCCATAGAACCGTGGAGAGGTTCTATAGTACATTCAAAAGGTAGACTTGAGGAAAATTCACTGTCGCAGCTTCCAGACAAACTGATCCTGCTGATCTCAATCAACTTGAACAACAGAGGGACCCTATCCCAAGCTCAGCTTAGTTGCTTGAAGTTGGGAGAGGTTCCATCCCAAGGTAATTTTTTCCTGAGATTTGTGTGATGATGCTAGCTAGTCTCCAGGATCAAGCCTTGTAGCAGAAGCCCAGACTATAATTTATTTCTTTATTACACTTAAATAAAAACTGAGGAAAAAAATAAAAATTATGTTTACTAGAATACCCCCAGAAATGGAGAGTCCTGGTTTTTCTGAAGCAGTTATTGAAATAAAGCTTGTTTAAATATTCCAACGGAATTTCCAGATGCTAGTCACCACAGGAGAAAGGGAGAAAGACAATGCCAAAACATGTGACCATATTAGACCCCCAAAAGTCTCTGAATGGGAACATCAGAAAGGAAACATGCTTGGTAATGGTAAGGGGGTCCTAAATTTTCTTAAAAAGAAATTATTGCATTGCTTTTCCCTGATAAGCTCCAACATGGTAGCATGAAGGCCAATTTCCAAAGATTTCAGTCATGACCACCAAAAATATTCCCCATGTTCTTGTTTCTCTGCATTGAAAGCTTTAATTTCAGCTTGAATGGAAAGGGAAAACTCATAATTGATTGCCCGCACGCTTGCATCAAATAGTATGCTTATAAATTTCTTTCATATGAATTGAAATCATTTTTTTATTTTATTTTCAGAATTGTGCTCATTTATCTTATGATGTGCAGTTGGCATACATGTTCTGGGTTCAAGGATATAAACTTAGTGAAGGACACAGTTTGCTACTGGTAACTCTATCATTTCTTGTCATAGCAAATGCGATATAAATTAGTCCATTTCTTGTTCTGGTTGAACTATTGCTGGATGCTTGTAAGGATAGCTTTATTGTACCCATAGTTGTGATGGAGTCTAGGACATAGTTCAGAAACTCGTAATGGTATGCCATTTTGATCAGACCAAAACTAGCAAAAACTGAAATGAAACACTGTATTATTTGGCAGGCCGTTTCAGTGGGAAAATGGCCATATTGGGCTCTAATTCTTCAGGGAAACCTTGTTTTAGCCTATATAAACATATGTAAACTTTCATATTGTAAGAAAAGTCACACATGGCAGTAAACGTAACCCTATTGTTTACCATATGTAATATTGCCTATTCTACAGATTATTTTAGTACTAGAAGACATAATAGGAAGATGCAACAAGTAAATTATGCACCATGAATGAAGTAATATAAAAAAGGAGCAACCCAGTGCACAAGGCTCCCACTGCTGCAGGGTCTGGGAGGGGCAAGTGTATGCAACCTTACTCCATGTTTCACAGAAGAGACTGTTTTCAAGTTTAGAAACCGCAACCAGCAAGTTGTAATTAACCGTTGTGCCAAAGCTCACCCACTAATGAAGAAGCATAATATTTCATAATTAATTATGAAATAGTACAAACTACAAGGTACAGTTAACAAAGAAACTGAAGTCCCAAGTCTCTCATGTCCCAACACTGCAATACCATTTGCTAATACGAACTATGACGTGCTAAATGGAATCCACTCATGGTTCGATGGAGCCAACATGCATTTTCCTTTTGACTCCATGAAAAATGCATGCCAGGTCATAGTGTGCTAGAATGAATGCCTATAGTTTTCCACATCATGTTGTAGGAAACTAAAAAAAGACTAGGTGCTTTTCCCTTCTCCAGGCGAAACCACCGAAAACGAAGAGGTATGACCAGAACCCACGAAATATGTTATTTAAGTAAAAGGGTTTGTGTAGCTTCGCTGAAATGATACGAGACAGACCAAACTTTTGGTGAATTACCGGAATTTGTATAGTTTTATATTTCACCTCCTGTTTCGTTTTAGTACTGTTGAAATTAGCCAAATTTTGGCAACATTAAAACTATGGAGGCATAAAAACTTATGAGCCATTAAAATTAGCCAAATTTTGGTTAACCAGGCTGTTTAACAAGATCAGATCTTGAACATGGAAAAGATGCCGGATGAGTGGAGAAGAAGTGTTTTCGTCCCAACCTACAAAAATAAAGGCGATATCCAGAGCTACAACAACTATGGAGGCATAAAACTTGTTACAATTCTAGAGACTGTAGCTAAACCAGAAAACCAGAAACAAGAAGAAAAAGAGGAAGAAAAGAGAAGAGAAGAGAAGAGAAGAGGAAGAAGATGAAGTAACCAGAGGAAGTCTCAAGAATGGAGAGCAACCTGAGATTAATTCTTTGTGAATGTAATCTCAGGTTCTCTTATTGTATATATAACATTAGGTCAAGAAGAAAGACAAAAGAGCCCCCACTTACATGAAGGACAAACCCAAAAATACCCAAACAAACAAGACAAGGACATTTCTGTCCCTGTCGTAGGCCCTGATTAGCGCTATTCCTTGTTTGGGAATAGCACTAAATCCAACAAAACTTATGAGCTATGCTATGAAACTTTGGGTGAAGGTAATTGAGATTCGCATAAGAAGAGAAACCAATATCTCAGGGAACCAATTCGGTAACATGCTTGGGAGATCCACCTCTTTAGAAGGCTTATGGTGATGGAGGGCCGGTAGGACAGGGAAGAAATCCCTGAGTTGGGTCTCAGAGTTGCAGGGGAGAGGGAGAAGTAGCACTAAGAAGGGGGGAAGAAGGAGATTCGCACACACACACGCCCGTAGGCTTCACAAATACTCATTTTATATTTTCTTCAATCTCTCTCTAATACTTAGGTTACATGCCTTTATATAATAAACTCAAATTAAAACTTGCCTAATAAAAATCTAAGACTGAAATAGCAACTTCTAATTTTCTTCCTAAATTATAATTAATGAAATTAGAAACAAAATAAAACTTAAATTGGTAACTCCTTAATTGACTGTTAACTACCCAAATTAAAAGATTGCAAATAATCCCCACATAAAATAAAATCCTAAAGATCCTAATGAATCCAAAAATCCAATAGGACCCGGTTCATCTCGATTGAGATTGCCTGAAGTGTCAACCCGATTCAGAAGCATCGATTCTGCATCATATGAAAAAATCCAGAACCTACAAGAGGGATCTTCATATGGTCTATGTCGACCTTGAAAAGGCCTATGACAGGGTCCCCAGAGATTTAATCTGGCAGGTTTTAGAGAAGAAAGGAGTGTCAAGTAAATACGTGGATATAAGTAAAGACATGTATGGTGATGTGGTGACCAGTGTGAGATCAGTGAGAGGCCAGGGTACTCAATTCCCAATTACTATCGGACTACATCAAGGATCCGCATTGAGCCCCTACCTATTTACTCTTATTATGGATGATTTAACCAGGGATATTCAGGGAGAGATCCTGTGGTGTACGCTTTTTGCAGATGATATTGTTCTGTTCGATAAAACTGTGGTAGAAATTAACGAGAAGTTGGAACTATTGAGATATACTTTGGAATTGAGAGGTCTTAAGACAAGTAGAAGGACGACGGAATATATAATGTGTAACTTTAGTTGATTGAGGATCGATGGCGAGGGAGTGAAAATTGAAGGGAGAGAGATCTCGCGAAGTGACTGCTTCAGATATTTGGGCTTTACCTTAAACAAGGAAGGTGAGATAGATGATGATTTTTCCCATAGAATTAAAGTCGGATGGATGAAATGGAGATGGGCATCTGGAGTGTTATGTGATCGATGGATTCCTCTAAAGCTTAAGGGAAAATTCTATAGGACTGTTATAAGACTAGCTATGATGTATGGTGCAGAATGTTGGGCAGTCAAGAAGCGTAATGTATATAAGTTGAATGTGGCAGAGATGAGGATGTTGAGATGGATGTGTAGCAAAACCTTGAGAGATGGAATAAGAAATGAACAGGTTAGAACCGATCTAGGGATTGCCCCAATTCAAAATAAGCTCAGAAAATGTCGGTTACGGTGGTTTGGGCATGTACAAAGGAGGCCTTTGGATGCCCCAGTATGGAGGAGTGACCAGATGCAGATGGATGGAGCTAAAAGGTCTAGGTGCAGGCCAAAAGTGACCATTGATGAGTTGGTAAGAAGAGACATGCAAAAGTTAAGTCTTCACTCAAGTATGGTATTGAACAGAGCTACTTGGAAGGCAATGACCCGGGTTGCCGATGCGTGAGTGGGATGTCGAAATTTTTTTTTTCCCTTGGATCCATGTAGCCGACCCCATTCAGTTGGGATAAGGTTGAGTTGTGTTGTTGTTGTTGTAAAACTATGGTCTAGGTGCCCCTCTAGGCGACCAAGGCATCTGGATACCTTGACAGCTATGATTGTACCTCTTATACAAGGTGGTTTTCTTAAAATATTAATCCACTGAATGTACAAGTAGAGATCTGGTTGATGTAGAGGACATATCTGTCATTTACTTTAAAGACAGGGATAAGAAGAATAATAAGAAGAGAAAAATTAAGAAAATATATAAGCTCAAGTTGGGAAAACAGAGTGCTGCTGAGGTGACCTAGTTCTACCCCACCTTGACAGCACTCTGTTTTCCCAACTCAAGCTTCTCCATTTTCTTTCAGTATTTCCATGCAATGTATGGGATGCTTGTGATGCCTAGTTGTTGTCCCAACAATTCCCCACATTTTTGGCCATTTTCTCTCCTGGATACCATCCAGTATGGGAAAAACAGCCATCCGGGAGACCCAGGACGCCTGACGTATAATAGACCATCCTTTAAAAACTTTTTTTTTTAACATTATTTTTCTTATTTTTTTCCTTATCACTGTGTTGAGCAAATGCTTTTGATTAAAAATATTAGTCAAGAAGCATCAGAAATACATAAAAGGTAAATGTGAACTAGGGAAATACCATTCATCTAATCTGTTTGGTCTTATGGTTACACAAATGTATTTTAATCGAGCTTAATGAATAAAAATGACTTAAATCACAGGTAACACAGAACCTTTTAGGTTATATAAAAACTCTTAGATGTTGGCTGAAGCACTTGGTAGCTTTTTGTGTTCCACCCCTCCTCCCCCCCCCCCCCCCCGAGAGGGGCGTTCTCAGATCTAAACCGATCCAGGAATGTTCCAATTTCGTGTACTGCATTTTTCCAGGACATGGTCAAACAATTCCCAATTCCAGTTCCAAGTATTTTCAGGACTTTGATCTGTACCTTTCTTGGTCGTCAAAGTGAGGAAGCAGGAGCTTATTCTTCTGTTTGCAGCATAGTTGTCAAGGCGTCCAGGCACCTTCAGGGTAATGCCTCACCTTACTGGATGTAGGTAAGGCAACCCCCTTGGTCACCTGGGGGTTGCCTAGGTGTCGACTTGGATGCATTGGTCTGCCTAGGTGGCTGGGCCGGTGCCTTATGCTGTTTTGTGTTTTTGTATTTTTTTTTTAATATAATATAGATTCTTTTTCTAACCCTTTTATTTGATAGTGTACAGGATTACAATGCTTGATGTACATGTAATCATTGAATCATAAACCTTGGTATACTGTTGAATCGGGTTATACTGTTATAGTTTATTGCTAATGCTCTGCTAGGATCAATTCTGTTCCTATGTGACATATCAACTATCATTGAAACTGGTGGTTTTTACTATTAGTTTGTTGTGATCAATCGGTTAGTCTTAGAATGGATATTGATTTATATGTAACTGCTGGTTTCTTTAATTGGCTGTTAATTTAATTGTGATATTTATGATATGTTTGTACTAGATACATGGGATTTTCCCGCCGGGGGGGGGGGGGGACACTAGGGCGCCTATGCACCCCTGACCCCTCCACTGCCTTGGGTCACCTTGGCACCTTGAAAACTATGGTTCATACTTCGTAGAAGATACGGCTTCAGAAATCTTGATTTTTTTGTGTAGGAGGGATGTGAGAATGTTAGTTTTTTGGGTAATACACATGCACTCAACTATTGGCTTCAATTTCTCCATTGAACCTGCTAACTTTTTCCGGATCTTGGTTGTCATATATAAGCCATATCAATCTACTTATTTCTGGTTTTCAAGTATGTGTTCTGGACCTCTTTTGATAATTAAATAAAGGACAGACCGCACCTGCATTGTGCAGCAAGAGTGTAACTTCAGATGGGACCATCTGTCAGATTTGTTTTATTTTTTATTTTTTGGGTGTGGGGTGGGGAAGATTCTGGAAGTGCCAAGTTGAAATAGTGGGCGGGAAAAGAACACCTTGACAGTGAATGCTGTTACATGCTTGACCCTTAAAGGCAACAAAGAGGAGGCAAATGCAGTCATGATGTTTAGCTTTTATATTGTATTCTCTTTCTGATGCTCTGGTTTAAAATACATAGATATATGAACATAAACACAGGTCATTAAATGGGTCAAACCCAAGAGACCTAACCACCCTAATGCAGCCCAAACTGACTCGATTGCTAGGGCCTGAGAACTGCAAATGTGCTTGGGCTTGACTTTGTTATTCAAAATGTCATGTTGGTTTGATTTTTTACTTTTCCTTTACTACACTTTGGGTTGTGTTCTTCAATTTGTTGCTTTCCCAGTCCACCCAGTTTGCCGCCTTATTTTGCGACAATTAATATATTTTATAATTATCTGTCTTCATAGTTGGGCCAACAATTTTAATGCTTACTGACTTAGGATAAACAATCTTGTAATGGGAGTTGATTGATTTAGAAAACATGAGCTCCAAGATGTTTCTGAAGCAGTTGTGTTTCTTTCATGTCAGAGTAAACGTCCATGCTTCCCAAAGCTTGATGCCATAAAGAGTGCAACTGCTGATATTGTGAGTCAATACCCCTCATTTTTATTGTTAGCAAGTTTATAACTTTATATCATCTACTCTTGCACCATACTTTAGCAATGATGAGACTGAAGATTTTTCCCCTGATGTTAATCTTTTATTTCCTATCCTTCCAAATGCTTTGAGAATTGTGACTGAAGTCACTAAATTATGTGATTATGTGTAGCTTACAGGCCTCGCCAAGAAGCATGTCACGTTGATGTGGGAAGGTAACAATTGCTCCTCAGTGGAAATCTCTGGACTTGATATTGGCTGGGGCCAGGTAAGGAATTCTTATAACAGTGAAAATATGAGGTGCTTCTCTTGATATTCTGAGTGTTGATTGGTGGCCTAGCTTCTAATTTCTATACCTGATCATTGGAGCGAGTAGGATATGTAGGATGATGATTGTGTAAAGTGTATTTTGTTTTTCCTTGTAAATATCGATGCCGCTCAATATTTCCGGTGATCATTTGAAAGCCTATTACTTATAAAAAGGCACCCTCCTCCAGAAAAGAAGAAAGATATGAAAGAAAGAAATGTAAGAGTCCAATTGGCTGACTTCAGAATATACAAGAGCATTTGAGTTTCTTATGGTTTTGGTGTCATGAATTCTCTGTTCTGGTTTGGCCTTTTGCCATTGAAACAAAGTTCAATATTTGGCCTCAGAATTTGGTTTTTGATCAGACTATGGAGATCTGGGAGGAACTAGAATGAAGGGTTTCTACCAAAGGCGGGAAAAATAAAAAGAATATCAGATTGTTTCTATATTTCCTTGGAACTTTTGGTAATGATTTCATGATTCCTTTATGATTCATTTGTTCATTCTCCTCTTTTTGTATTTGCAGCGAATCCCATTGAAGTTCAATGAGAAAGGACAGTGGATTCTTGAGAGGGAATTGCCTGTAAGTAAAATTATTATGCTAAGCCTTCATTTCTCTGTTGCTGTGTTCAGATTCCTTTTCACTTTTCTCTTTGTTTTTTTTTTGTGTATAAGTAGTATGAATTGTATAGAAGAAAGAAAGAACGAATATACATAAAATGGCAGCCCCTAAACCCGCACTTTAGACATGCCTAATGGAGAGACACGGACCCCTAACCCAATGGGGGAACCCCCCCATATACAATGCAATAAGCAATCAGCATCAAAGGGAGAAACAGATTACATCATATAATAAACAGTGTTCTCCCTTCACCTTTCACAAGAACAAGCAGGCCAGGGGGCGAATTCCATGGGATGGAGGACCATCTCAGTCACACCTGTAGGGAGAGAAGCTATGTATTCCAATGGCTGGTTTACTTCCCTCTAAACATGAATGAACTCTGTACGTACTAATGATGTCACCAGAATCAGAATACTACTCTTCAAAGCTTGAGCACTCCAAGGGCAAACAATTTTCCCAGTTAAAAGGTCTACAACGAGCATAGAATCAGGCCGAATTGAAACATGAGCCTGATGTAGATACACATTATGGAAGGAAATATGAGAGGAAGAAGGGTCCAGTCTTAGTCCACCTGAGTGGCTAGGGTCCAGCCAAGAAGCCAGCCGAACCCCTACTTGGTCCACCTGAGTGGCAAAGTACAAATAAGGTTCAATTGGGCCCATCGGCTAGGGGAATAATTAGTAGTTGTTTTTAATTAATTAGTGGGCCATTGGGCCCATCGAGTTGAGTAAGTGGTATGTCGAGTCCAAATTGTCTTAGGACTTTGTTTTCCACATAGGTTTCTTATTCATAGTCCAATTTTGAATTCCTAGTTGTAGCAGGAGTGTCTAGTCCTATTGGGAAACTAGCTCCTAGTTGAAGTAGGAGTGTCTAGTCCTATTGGGAAACTAGCTCCTAGTAGTAGTTTGATTGCTATTTTTCCCTCTATAAATAGAGAAGCCTATGTACTCATAATTTCATATTTGAATAAAGAATAATTGCGGTCAACTGCTTAGAACAGCCGGGATAGCTGTGGGTGAGAAGCTTGGGCCGAGATGGCCGCTCCTCCCCCACTTTTCCCTTTGTTTCTTCTTATCTTAAGCTGTCTATTTTATCCTAAAGTTACTGCTGTTGAAGTATACGACTGTTGTGAGTATTCAGAAGTTCAGATCTGTCCAAGTTACAAACCAGAATTGATTCTCTGCAATTATTTCTCCTAGGTCAGAAAATCAAGAAAGCTTGTAAATTCACAACCAGCCGTCAGAATCCTCTCAACTTTGGGGATTTTTGTACCCTCCCTTGGGACTATCTACGCGCAAGAGTGCAACTCAATCGGACCCTTACAGACCTGGCTGCACTTCTCTCTCCAGCTCTATAGCAGGTCTTTCTCTCTCCTATCGAGTTGGGTTTTGGGCTGGTTTTGCTCCTGCATTGGTATGGTATCCTTGGGGGTTTATTTAATGGTCTTATTTCTTTGTTTCCTGCTCCTATTTGTATTGTTTGGGGTTATAAATTGCTGGGGTAGTTTCTTGTAATCTACTCCTGCATTAAGTGGTATTAGAGCTATGGCTCAGACAGAAGAACCCCAACCCACCCTTCAAGATGTGATGAAAGCAATCCAAGCCTTGTCTACGAGGTTGGATGGACATGACCAACAGTTGGTTGACCTAAAAGAGAGCACTGTTGCCCACTCTAACACCTAACCAACTGTTGCCCAAACTAATGTTTAACCTGTTAATTGTATTGGTAATGTTCCCAGAAGAGTCACTATACAACTTAGAAGAAATGCCCTAGTTCAGAATGATGAGTATGACAATCAGCTTTATCAGCCTGACGATACGTACAAGGTCAAGTTAGAATTGAAAGAGTACAATGGGAGGTACGATCCCCTCTACTACCAAGACTGGGTAACTTCCTTTGATGACTACTTCCGGTGGTACCGTATGCCTGAAGAAAGGAAAGTCCAATTAGTTGTCTCTAAGTTAACTGGTGGAGCTAAGGACTAGTGGAGGAATGAAGAGAATAGGCTGATCCGCAGTCTGAAATAACCTAGAGGGGGGGTGAATAGGTTATACTAGTGAAAATTTTAATTCTTTTCGATGTATAGGTCACAATCGCACAACACAAGATTTATAGTAGTTCGACTCAATCTGAGTCTAGTCCACTCCCTACAAGAATCCTCTTGTAAGGTATTCCACTAGTTCTCCCTTTCAGTACGGTAAGTAGGGAAGAAAACCTTTACAATCTTTTTATGGATAAGAGTATCCTTATAAATCCCCTTTACAGGCAGAGAGGCACATTTACAATCTCCTTTGCAGGTAGAGAGGCACCTTACAATCTCTTTTAAGGTAGAGAGGCACCTTACACTCTTTTAAGGATAAGAGGATCCTTACAATCTCTTAAGGATGAGAGGGTCCTTACACAAGCCTAAGTATAGTCTAGAATTAATGTAAAATAGAAAATGGAGAAGTGGAATAAAAGAGGATTACCTCCGGTGTGGTGCAAATGAAATATAGGATTACCTCCGGTGTGGTGCAAATGAAATATACAATGATGATATAATGGATGCACCTTTTGAAGTCTTCTTGATGCTTGTAATATAAATGCCAAGATGTAGATGAAGACTTGTAGATGGTCTTGAGTTCCTCTTGAATGTAAAATGAAGAATTTGAACTCAAGAGATGGTGTAGACCAATCCTCACTTCTAATGCTCAAATAATACTTCTCCAAAGTTGAGATTAATTGTTAATTAATGAGTAGCATTAGAGGTATTTATAGGTGAGCTTAGGAGAACATTTTAGGTAGTAAATCTCACTTAAACGGTCATATTCTGGGTCCACCGGTCGACCGCCAAGAGCCGTTGAGGCAAAATATAGCCGTTGGGACACTTCCAGGCAGTCACCGGTCGATCGAGATTTTTTGCCGGTCAACCGGCTATGGTCTCGAACGGTTCCGGTCTACCGGGGCTTCCATCCGGTCGACCGCCAACATGATAGACTCTGTTTTGACATAATGCTGTCATACTGACTAGTTGTCAGTGTTTTGATCATAACTTTTTGGTCCAACCTCGGATTAACTTGAAATCAGTTGCGTTGGAATCGTGACTCAATTTCCTGCAACTTCTATGAAGGTTTCATCTCTTTATACGGAATCTAATATTACCCAAAATGCCCTTGAGTCAGGTTAATGTGGTTTTCACAGAATTTCACTAGAACACGTTTTTCCTAATATGTTCCTCACCACTTAGAGACTTTCCATACTTGGTCAAGGTATGCTCTATGGTCATTCTAGTATGATGCAATGCACATGCATGTGGTGAGTGCATATATATATATGTGGAAGTTACAAATTACATTAAAAATGACCAAACAAATTACATTAAAAATGACCAATCTATCCTAGTGGTCTTCTTCTTCACTTGAACCTTCCACTCTTTGGCACTTCATCTTCTTTTCTCCTTGTTTGCAATTCCATGTCTTTAAGCTTCATGTCTTGACATCTTGAAGCTTGAATTCTTCTGATACCTTCTTCAAGTATTGATACCAACTTCTTGATACTCCTCATTTGATGACTTCAATCTTCATTTCTTCCTTTCATTCATCAAATTTGATCTTCGATATGAAGTCTCTACAAAACAATACTTGAAGGAAAATTATGAAATACCTTTATATGTTTGTTATCATCAAAACCAACTATAGGTGTGTGGCATATCCCTAACAATCCTCCCTTTTTGATGATGACAAACAGATGATTCTCAAATAAAATAAATAATCAATTATCAATAAATTGGAGAATTATTTCACAATTTCTCCCCCTTTGTCAACAGCAAAATGTGGGGTATTAAAAATCTCTATATTGTCTTTTCCCTGTTTTAACCTTAACAAGGAGTGTGGGCAAAATAGCCCCCCCAAGGGTATGCTTAAGAGGAAAAAAATTAAGCATGTAGTCAAGACTAAGACATGCTCCCCCTAAGCATATGCATCATGTAAAAATGCATTCAAATAATGAGTATTAAGGTGAAGCTCCCCCTAAAAATATGCAATAGATGTCAATGAAGCTAACATACATTCAAACAAGATAGACCATTAAAAATTCTAAGATGGTTGATGATGCCAATCATTGCCAATTTTGACAAACATTCTAGTGTTTCAAATTTTCCAACAAATATATCTATCAGAGAACCTTTTGGAGAAAGATATTTCATCCCTTCTCTAATGATACCAAAACAACCATCAATGCATCATCCATCTTTTACTTTGGCTCTTTAAGCCAATAGAATCAAGCATATATTGGTCCCCGTAATCTCATGGGTCCATCCATGTTACAATCAAAATATCCATTCGGTTTCCAAACCCTTTTGGGTGTGTGAGGTCTAAATGGTGTGTATGCTCTTTGTGAATCATATATTTCATAATGTGCAGGTGGCCTGTAAGATTTAAAATCTCTTTGAGTCTTATATGGTCTATAAAGTGGATAAGACCTTTGTGGTGCATATGATTGTTGTGGAGTATGTGACCTATGAGGTGTTTGTGGCCAATAGGGAGTATGTGGTCTAAAATCCCTTTGAGATTTGAAATTCCTTTGAGGTCTATCATGCCTCTTGGAGGGAGTGTAATAATATGCATAATGGATGTTATTCCTTTTTGGAACTTGCCTTTAGTCATAATGGGGATTTCTTCTCTTTGGAGAAATTACATTTTCTTTTTCTTTCCCTTGAGGTGAGGTTCCACCTTCATAGCCAAGTCCTTCTGTCTTGAGGACTTTTGCATTGGGATCCTAATAATGTATCCAAAGTCTTTTGACCTTTAGTAAATGTATGAAATATGGTAGTTAACTTTGAGCTATTCTCCTCAAGTTCGTACATTTTAGATGTCAAGGATTTTATCCTCTTGTTAAGGGAAAAAACCTCCTTTTCCAAATTAGACTTTTCAGTCTCAAGTTTCAAACTTTCTTTATATAAAGCTTTAAAAGCTTGTTGAAGATCATTATTAGATTCATTATTTGAAGTATCTAAATAATGAGATTGAGAACTTATCTCTTGTTCTTCGTCTCCATGAGCCATTAAGGCAAGGTCTGTGACTTCATCGGAGTCACTTTCATCTTCATCCGATGAGACTTCCTCATCATTTTCTTCTTCACTTACTTCATCCAATTCTTTGGATGCTTTGAAAGCAATGAATTTGGGATGTGTTTTCTTGAATTCTTCATAGAGATCCTTTTCATGGTTAAAAAGTGAGCCCATTAATTCATATAGACTTATCTTGTTCAAGTCTCGGGCTTTATTAATGGCAGTCGTCTTTGGTTTCCACTTGGTAGGTAGTGATCTAAGAATTTTCCTGGCCATCTCAGAGTTAGTGTAAGCCTTACCAAGTCCTTTCAAGGAATTTACAATATTAGTAAATCTAGTAAACATGTTAGAAATATTTTCATATTCATGCATTCTTGTCAATTCTGATTCATCTTTTGGCACCGTCTTTCCATTTACAATTTTGGTGATGACATATGGTCCTGTTTCTATAGTTCTCCAAACAAGAAATTATATCCACAAATAAAATTCTTAAATCTACATTTTCAGAAGGAGAAGTTTTCTCCATTGAAGTATGGAGGCCTAAATGCATCCATTCCTTCAGGTGGTTGATTAAATGTGATCATGGTCTTTGACTCACTTTAAGACAAATTAGTCTTATATATTGAGCTCCTGCTCTGATACCAATTGAAATAACCTAGGGGGGTGAATAGGTTATACTAGTGGAAATTTTAATTCTTTTCGATGTATAGGTCCCAAGTGATTGCAAATTAAAAACGATGCGGAATAAGTAAAATAGGCACAATCACACAATACAAAATTTATAGTGGTTCGACTCAATCTGAGTCTAGTCCACTGCCTACAAGAATCCTCTTATAAGGTATTCCACTAGTTCTCCCTTTCAGTATGGTAAGTAGGGAAGAAAACCTTTACAATCTTTTTATGGATAAGAGTATCCTTACAAATCCTCTTTACAGGCAGAGAGACACTTTTACAATCTCCTTTGCAGGTAGAGAAGCACCTTACAATCTCTTTTAAGGTAGAGAGACACCTTACACTCTTTTAAGGATAAGAGGATCCTTACAATCTCTTAAGGATGAGAGGGTCCTTACACAAGCCTAAGTATAGTCTAGACTTAATGTAAAATAGAAATGGAGAAGTGGAATAAAAGAGGATTACCTCCGGTGTGGTGCAAATGAAATATACAATGATGATAGAATGAATGCACCTTTTGAAGTCTTCTTGATGCTTGTAATATAAATGCCAAGATGTAGATGAAGACTTGTAGATGGTCTTGAATTCCTCTTGAATGTAAAATGAAGAATTTGAACTCAAGAGATGGTGTAGACCAAATAATACTTCTCCAAAGTTGAGATTAATTGTTAATTAATGAGTAGCATTAGAGGTATTTATAGGTGAGCTTAGGAGAACATCTTAGGCAGTAAATCTCACTTAAACGGTCATATTTTGGGTCCACCGGTCGATTGCCATCGGTAGCCGATTGATTGCCAAGAGCCGTTGAGGCAAAATATAGCCGTTGGGGCACTTCCAGGCAGTCACGGGTTGATCGAGAGTTTTTTCCGATCGACCGACTATGGTCTCGGACAGTTCCGGTCGACCGGGGCTTCCAGCCGGTCGACCGCCAACATGACACTCTGTTTTGACAGAATGCTGTTATACTGACTAGTCGTCAGTGTTTTAATCATAACTTTTCGGTCCAACCTCGGATTGACCTGAAATCAGTTGCATTGGAATTGTGACTCAATTTCCTACAACTTCTATGAAGGTTTCATCTCCTGATACCGACTCTAATATTACCCAAAATGCCCTTGAGTCAGGTTAATGTGGTTTTCACAGAATTTCACTAGAACACGTTTTTCCTAATATGTTCCTCATCCCTTAGAGACTTTCCATACTTGGTCAAGGTATGCTCTATGGTCATTCTAGTATGATGCAATGCACATGCATGTGGTGAGTGCATATATATATGTGGGAGTTACAAATTACATTAAAAATGACCAATCTATCCTAGTGGTTTTCTTCTTCACTTGAACCTTCTACTCTTTGGCACTTCATCTTCTTTTCTTCTTGTTTATAATTTCATGTCTTTAAGCTTCATGTCTTGACATCTTGAAGCTTGAATTCTTCTGATACCTTCTTTAAGTATTGATACCAACTTGTTGATACTTCTCATTTGATGACTTCAATCTTCATTTCTTCTTTTCATTCATCAAATTTGATCTTTGATATGAAGTCTCTACAAAACAATACTTGAAGGCAAATTGTGAAATACCTTTATATGTTTGTTATCATCAAAACCAACTATAGGAGTGTGGGTATATCCCTAACACAGTCGTCAGATGCCTCACAATTGGGAAGACTTGAAATTTATCCTCAATGATAGATTCTTAACACCCACCTACCGACGTCGGCTCTACGACATGCCATAGTTGTCATGGCGTCGCCAAGGCGGCGATTTGGTGTCCTGGCGGAAAAAGTTTATGGCAGTGTTACGATTTACGTGATTCACAAATGGCGGCCGCCATTGGCTGATGGGCGTCGCCATGGATGCCAGGTCACGCCTGATTCACTAAGCGGTCGATTTTTTATAAAATGCAAGATGATTTTGATAGGGCTATGTTGATTTTTGATGATTTAATGTTGCTTAATGTTGGTTTTATATGTTATAGGGTATATATTGTAGGCTTGTAGCATGTTAAATAACTTTAGAGAATAGGAAAAATAAAAAAGTAGCATACTAAACAACTTTAGAAAATAGGGAAAATAAAAAATGACACATGGGCGATTTGACTGCCATGGCAATATCATAATGGGCGATTTATCGCCAAATCAATTAGCCACCCCTCAACCGCCTGGGATCGATTTGACGCCGTGACAACTATGCGACATGCTGAATACTCTCAAGCAAGGTACTATGACTGTAGGAGATTATATTGATCGTTTTAATGAATTGCTTTCACGAACAGGTGCCCATTAAAGAAGAACTGCTCATATCCTGTTTCAAATTGGGGTTAAGGCATGATATTCGTGAGAAGCTTGGTGTGATCGAGATACCCTCCTTAAGTACTTGTTTTGAAAAATCACTAGAAGCAGAGGATTTAATCAAAACAACCTCCAGAAGGTACATCTAGCCAACTGACAACAAAAAGCCTTATGTACCAACCAAACCCACTGGATTTCCTACCTGAGCTCCACAAGATATACAGGACAACGGGAAGGCTCCAATGGGAAGGGAGAGTGGATCTATGACATGCTACAGTTGTGGAAATATTGGACACAGAGAAAAATTCTGCCCTAAACGGGGACGATCCAACTCTATCATCAGTGCTATCGAATCCAATCAGGATTTACAAATCCACGAACCTCGGGATGATTGGACTGTTAATGTTGCAGTTGAAGGAGAGGAGGATGAACTGGAAGATGAGCTTGCACCAGAGAATGATGATCTTCATGCTTATGTCAATGTGGTTGCAAGAATCCTAGTGTCTGAAACTAAGGGTGAAGACTGGAGGAGGCACAATATCTTCTACACCTTAATGTCTGGTGGACCTCACAAAGCTCAAGTGATTGTGGACAGTGGAAGTTGTGTGAATGTGGTATCTCAGGCCTTTGTCATTGACGGAAAGCTTAAGACTGAATCCCATCCACAGCCATACAAGGTATCTCTTCTAGACAACAATACCATGGCTGTAGCTCAACGGTGTTCAGTCCCATTGAAGGTCTTAGATTATGAAGAAAGTGTATGGTGTGATGTCATCCCCATGGTCCTCACTGATGTACTACTTGGAAGGCCTTGGTTATATGACAACAATGTGCTTGTGGGAGGTACTAAGAACCAATGCATCTTCGATCACAAAGGCAAACCATTCATTCTAAACCCACTCAACATACCTCAGATAAAAGACAAGTTAAGGGCTGCCCAACTAAGGAGACAACATGTCTTAAAGAATGTTGCTAAGACCTCTTCCAAAACAACCACTGAGCAAAAGAAGCAATCATGCAAAGAAAATTTCAGCAAGAAGAACATTGTGGACAACAAGCTGTGCGTGCTGCCCCATAGAGAATTCCTAACCATTAGTGAAGAAACCGGTCTAATCATAGCTCTTGTTACCAAGGCTGTTGAACCAGTGATAGAGGTGAAACATCCCCCACAAATCAAACAATTACTTGCTGTTTTTTTAGATTTGGTGCCAGAGGAATTTCCTGATATACTACAACCAATGAGGGATATTCAGCATGCCATTGACCTTGTGCCTGGGTCAGTACTCCCTAATCTGCCCACTTACCGTCTGTCCTACAGAGCATGCTGAGCTCAAGAGACAAGTGGATGATTTATTAAATAAAGGGTTCTTGGTTGAGAGCATGAGTCCATGTGTAGTACCAGCCCTATTGACACCAAAGAAAGATGGATCATGGCGTATGTGCATTGACAGCTGGGCCATTAACAAAACCATGGTAAAGTACAGATTTCCTATTCCTTGTTTGGATGAAATGCTTGACATGTTGATAGGAGCCTCAATCTTTTTAAAGATTGATCTATGGAATGGCTACCATCAAATTCGAATCCGTCCAGGGGATGAATGGAAAACAACCTTCAAAACAAAAAAAGGCCTGTATGAGTGGAAGGTTATGCCTTTTGGCCTCACCAATGCACCTAGCACTTTCACGAGGGTAATGACACATGTACTACGACCCTTCATCGACAAATTTCTCGTAGTGTACTTTGATGACATACTAATATTCAACAAATCACAGAATGAACACTTGGAGCATCTGAGACGTGTCATGAGAGTACTACGGGCAGAAAAGTTGTACATCAACTTGAATAAATGTTCCTTTATGCTGCCCAAGGTCATCTTCCTTGGTTTTATTGTATCTTCACAAGGTATAGAAGCTGATCCGGAGAAGATAAAAAGTGTCGTTGATTGGCCTATTCCAAAGACCTTGACCGAGGTTTGTAGCTTTAATGGTCTTGCTTCATTTTACCGACGATTCATCCGGAATTTCAGCGCTGTTGTACCCCAATTACAGAATGCACAAAAGGGGAAAAAGTCCCATTTCAATGGACTCCGACAGCCACTAAAGCTTTCAACTTGATCAAACAAAAGATGACAGAAGCACCAGTGTTTAGACTACCCAATTTTGATCTTATGTTTGAAGTGGCTACTGATGCATCCTATGTTGGGATAGGAGGAGTGCTTATGCAAGATGGCCATCCGATTGCTTTCTACAGTGAAAAGTTGAATGATGCAAAAAGAAGTTATTCTACCTATGATTTAGAACTTTATGCCGTTGTTTAAATCCTCAAGCATTGGACGCATTACTTAATTGGCAAAGAGTTCATGCTCTATTCGGATCATGAAGCACTCAAATACTTGCACTCACAAAAGACAATTAGTGATCGGCACGCTAAATGGATCTCATACTTGCAAGGATACGTATTTGCTCTCAAGTACAAAGCTGGGAAGGAGAATCAAGTGACTGATGCACTTAGTCGAAAGGTGACGATGAACACCTTCACAGTACAAAGTGCAGGAGTGGAACACATTAAAGAGGAGTACATTAGTGATGCTGATTTTTCAGAAGTATTCAACAACCTACAAGGAGGAGGATGGGATGACAAATTTGCTATACATGATGGGTATCTTTTCAAAGGCACTCGCCTCTGCATCCCAAACACCTCTTTGAGACATCACTTGATTAGAGAGCTGCATGGAAGAGGAATGGGTGGACACTTTGGCAAGGACAAAAGATACTCCATGATGAAAGACTTATACTTTTGGCCTCAACTCTTAAAGGATGTGCAACATATGATACAGAGATGCCACACTTGTCAACTTGCCAAAGGAGAAAAGAAGAATATAGGATTGTACACATTGCTGTCCGTTCCACACGCACCTTGGCAAGACATAAGCATGGACTTTGTCCTAGGCTTACCACCTACACAGGAAAGGTATGATTCCATATTTGTGGTAGTAGATCGTTTCTCCAAGATGGCACATTTTATCCCGTGCAAGAAAACTTTTGATGCAAGTCACTTGGCCAAACTCTTTTTCAAAGAGATAGTGCGCATACATGGTCTACCACAGACAATTGTTTCAGATAGGGATGTCAAGTTCATGAGCTACTTCTAGAAGGCCCTATGGCTGAAAACAAATACTAAACTCAAGTTCTCCACTGCATTCCATCCTCAGACAGACAGACAGATCGAAGTGGTGAACAGAAGTCTTGGCAACTTACTCCGATGTCTAGTCCGAGACTATGAAAACACTTGGCCATCTATACTGGATATTGTTGAATTCGCCTATAATAGTTCTGTCAACCGCACCATAGGTAGTACACCATTTGAGATTGTCCTTAGACTGCAGCCTCAACGACTTGTTGACTTGGTACCTTTGCCACCTCAGGCCCATATTAGTGTGGAAGCCGATGAGTTCCTTAGACATCACGGAAATACATGCTGATGTTCGTCGTTGCATCATTGTTAGCAAAGACGGATACTAAGCAACTGCCAATTGACATTGTCGCTACGTGGAATTTTAGCCTGGTGATATGGTAATGGTTCAAATTCCACCTGAGAGGTTTCCTCTTGGTACAGTGCACAAGCTCTATCATCGGAATATGAGTCCCTATAAGGTCTTGAAGCGCATTGGCACTAATGCTTACATGCTAGAGCTACCTCCTACTCTAAAGATCAACAATGTCTTCAATGTAGCTAATTTGACGATATATTTGGGACACCATTCTGATGACGGTGACACTGAACACACCTTCAAACTTCCTCAATTTGCAAACCCTAAAAATGATGTCATCGAAGATGTTCTCAACAAGTTCACCACAGTTCGTGGGGGCAAATGGTACTACTCCTTCCTCATCAAATGGAAAGGTCGATCACGAGAGGATTGTACTTGAATCCATGCCGATGACTTTCAACGCCTTGACACGGACCTCTATGAGCACTACATGTCCCTTACCCATTCATCGGAGTTGAATGATTCTAAGAAAGGGGGAGCTGATGTAGATGCACATTATGGAAGGAAATATGAGAGGAAGAAGGGTCCAGCCTTAGTCAACCTGAGCGGTTAGGATCCAGCCAAGAAGCTAGCCGAACCCCTACTTGGTCCACCTGAGTGGCTAAGTACAAATAAGGGTCAATTGGGTGTATCGGCTAGGGGAATAATTAGTAGTTTTTAATTAATTAGTGGGCCATTGGGCCCATCGAGTTGAGTAAGTGGTATGTCGAGTCCAAATTGTCTTAGGACTCTGTTTTCCACATAGGTTTATTATTCCTAGTACAATTTTGAATTCCTAGCTGTAGTAGGAGTGTCTAGTCCTATTGGGAAACTAGCTCCTAGTAGTAGTTTGATTGCTATTTTGCCCTCTATAAATAGAGGAGCCTATGTACCTATAATTTCATATTTGAATAAAGAATAATTGCAGTCAATTGCTTAGAACAGCCGGGATAGCTGTGGGTGAGAAGCCCGGGCTGAGACAGCCGTTCCTCCCCTACTTTTCCCTTTGTTTCTTCTTGTCTAAAAGCTTTCTATTTTATCCTAAAGTTACTGCTGTTGAAGTATACGACTGTTGTGAGTATTCAGAAGTTCAGATCTGTCCAAGTTACAAACCAGAATTGATTCTCTGCAATTATTTCTCCTCGGTCAAAAAATCAAGAAAGCTTGTAACTTCACAACCAGCCGTCAGAATCCTCTCAACTTTGGGGGTTTTTGTACCCTCCCTAGGACTATCTACGCACAAGAGTGCAGCTCAATCGGACTCCTACAGACCTGGCCGCACCTCTCTCTCTCCAGCTCTATAGCAAGTCTTTCTCTCTCCTATCGAGTTGGGTTTTGGGCTGGTTTTGCTCTTGCATTGGTATTGTATCCTTGGGGTTTATTTGATGGTCTTATTTCTTTGTTTCCTGCTCCTATTTATATTGTTTGGGGTTATAAACTGCTGGGGTAGTTTTTTGTAATCTACTCCTACATTAGAGCTCCTTCTCTATGAATAAGGAATCATCCCTGTAAATTGCAAAAAGCTCCATAGTAGGGCTGATAGGTCCGCATTTCCTACTGCATATGCAAAAATGTGATCCCCTATAGATTCGCGGATCAAGACACCATAAGATGCTCTACCATTATTCAAGGCGCCATCACAATGGAGGGCAACCATTGATCTAGGAGGACTAATCCAAGAGCAGGCCTTTGGAATTTTATTCTTCCAATTTAAATGCAGACCCCAACTCGTAGCAACATAGTGATTCCTGCATTGGGAGAAGCCAACATAGACAAGGTGGTACATATAGAAACCGCATCTGTCTTTATTGCAGCCACAGTTTGCGGGCTAGTCCTAATTTTGTTTTGAAATATCCTTATGTTCCTCTCCCACCAAACAAGATGCATGGTTGCACAAAGACCAAGTTTAACCACCATCCCGTTGATCATCTTTACTAGAAGTAAAACGAGCCCAAACAGCAACATCTATAATTTTACAGACCGGAAATATTCCTTTTTATTTTAATTATATCCTTTCCTGTTAACTTCTAGGGCAATATCTTTAGTTATCTGGAAATGGGCTACCTCAACATGGGTTCCCCCACCCCCTCACTTTTGTTTTTTTTTTTTTTTTTTTTTTTTTTTTTTTTTGGGGGGGGTGGGGGTGTGGATGATGTGTTTGGGTGGATCAAATGAATGCAAATGACAGTTTAAAGTATGGTGATATGAAGAATGTAGGATTAAATTCATTTCACAAAACCCGTTTCCTCACTCACTGACCTTACAAATTTGAATAAATATCTTGGACAACACTAAGTGCTTGTTAGTACCAATATTATATATTATGTAATTGCAATTCGAGCTTTCTAAGAAAACATTTCAAACATAGGGGTGAAGATTGTAATGTCCAAGTAGCTTTCAAAATTGATACTGTTTTGATGTTTCAAAGACACTGAAATGGTCTATTCACCTTGATTCAGCTATCTGGGAGCAACACGTCACACACGTGTTGAAAATTGCCCTGAGATTTCTGGTACTTACTAAGCTCATTCTCTCGCAGGAAGGACACTACGAATACAAGTACATCATTGATGGTGAATGGACGTGCAATAAATATGAGCTTGTAACTCTTCCCAACAAGGATGGGCATGTCAACAATTATATCGATGTGAGATTCACTTCTCAAGCATTATTTGATAAATGCAATTTTAGATATCAGCTATCAACACAAAGCAGCTTGTTGATTCTGATCTGAAAGCAGCTTTGGTCCTCTGTCATAGGGGACCCAAATGATGGGTCTGGTGCTCCAGAAATTTGCCACCCATCTTATTACCACAAGATCGGGAAATCTGACCTAATCTCAAACATTGGTTAGGTTTCTGTTCAGGGTCACCATATGATTCTCCACCATCTGATCTACAGTTTACATTTTCAGCTTCACTAAAGTTTTCTTCCTGGCCACCTATTGAGCTACTAATGCTTTGGATGAGATCCATCATGGTGGATCCTGTTCTTCTTTAAGAAAGACAAACTGGCAAATTCTTAGTGCCCCAAACTGTTCTACCCATTGTTGCTGGAAAGATTGCCTATTGATTAACAGACTGTCAACTCATTGCTGCACAATCTCTGTAGCAATAATGCTGTACCAAGTGTTTTGAAAAACAGAGTAGTCCCTAAATGTTCAGGGATGCCATTCAATGTCCCATACATCATTCCAAATGTTCTATAGTGAATGAAAAAAAAGAAGAAAACAAATAAATAAAATGTACTCCCAGCTAAAATTTGGTTTGCTTGTTTCAAGTCAGTGGCCTGATTTTTAAATTGTGTTTCTAACACCGCAATCAGAGAGGTTGAGGTTGTACTGATTTTCGATATAAGGATTGTTCTTTTGAGGACAGGCTACTGCAACCGATTTATGAGTTGTCTGTCCTGACTAATGAAGACCTGAACATCCTGAAAAATTGCCACCTGGACATTCCTTATAGACACTGACCATAGCAACTGAAACCATTAGCATTCTGAGAGTCATCTCAACTCAACCAAATATTGCTATATAGCTTATAGCCTCATTAACCTTCTAATCCTTTGTCCATTTCAATTGTGCACCTCATGTAGTGTTCTCTTCCTGCAGGTTACCAGCACTGATCCTAACAGTAGTAGTGCAGAACTGCAGAAGCGGTTGAGTGATGATAATGTGAATCTCACACAAAAGGAAAAGCTCATGATCAGACAGTTTTTGGAAGAATATCCAGAGGAGGAGCTCTAATCAAAGATCAAAATAAAGATGGCATGTTAAATCATTAAGGGATGAATTGCTGCATCTACTTGTATCTTTCCCTCAAACAATAATGATATATAAGTCAGGACCTTGCCTACAAAAGATTTTATGTCTTGATGCGACTTGTGAGCCATCTTTTATGCTGCCTGAAGAAAATAGAAGATCTTTGTAAGAGGATTGACAGTGGGACAGCGCATCCAAGAGTATCACCAGGGGCAAAGTTTCAAGAATCTCACTTGCTTCACATGTGGATCTCAAGAATTCAATATAACAAATGTACTTGTGCTACATGAGGTTATTATATTTCAAGGCTTTAAGCCGGGTTCATTGTTACCAATTCTATACTATTTTTTATTTTAACATTTTGGTTTAGCATAAAAAAATTCTCACAAAAAAAATTACCATATAAAGTGAGGGAGGGGGAGAAAGAAAAGCAGTCAGGGACAAGGTTACAATGAGGAAAATTTTTATGTTACAGATTATTTCTACAGAAACTTTTATAACAAAACAAACATGTCCTGGGAAGGAAGAATAGAGGAGCTTAGATTTTACAAATATGGATTTGGTCTGATTTAAGGGAAGTTTGACTTTTGATTATTATACTGATTCTTGCACCAATAATAAATTAGAATAAACAAGAAAGTTGATTGCACGTCGCCCCTAACAAGAGTAAATAGTGCTCCTCCACTACTTGCCACGAGATGTATAGTCTTTTATCCTGTATTCTTATAAAGAGAACGAAGACTGCCTTCCAATTTGTTTTGAGAGACAGAGATGAAGACGAAGAAGATGGCAGTGGCTTTGATAATAGCTGCATCTCTTCTGATGGGTTGCTTAAATGTTAGTGAAGCTTGGAAGGAAAAGCCTAGCGTTATTCATGTGGGAGGCAAAGTGCTATGCCAGGACTGCTCTAAGGGCTATAATGAATGGGTGAAAGGAGCCAAGCCCATCAAAGGTAAGTCACTCTCTTCACTAGAGTAGAGATTAGTTTCTGGTTAGCTTAGCTAGAATGACTATATTTGACACTTTGATTGATGGTAGAACCATGGAATGAATGGCAGGTTGTAGAGTATCCATAACTTGCCTGGATGAGAGACACAGAGTGGCATATTACGGCAGCGACGAGACGGACGATGAGGGTCAGTTTGAGCTGATCATCAGTAAGATCCACAGCAACGGCAAGTCACTGTACACTGAGGGATGCTCGGTGAGGTTGGTATCATCACCGGATCCATCGTGCAACGTTTTCACAGACTTCGGTGGGGGACGTTCAGGGGTGAAGCTCCATCGACCCACCTCTGTATACAGAGATCTAATTAAGTATATCATTAGCCCTCTCTATTTCACAACTCCCATGTGTGACGAACCCCACGTTAATTATTAGAGCTCCATTCTCCATTGTTTTGTGGGTGGTGTGGCGGTGGGGGGTGGGGGGTTGGGAGTTTAAAATATTATAAAATGGAAAAAAAATGTTGTGTAATTTTGATATGTGGAGAACCGTGTTGATTAATTCCATCATTAGATATCTAAGGAATCCTTTGGATTGGTCACATTTCAAATTTCAGTTGTTATTTCAGTCATATGGTTTATAAATATTGGACCTTTTTCCCCTAGTATTTTCAACTATTAAAACCTCGAAAGGCTGATTTGGTCATTTTGAGATAATTAGCGAATTGCATACAAGAAATGTCAAGTATTACAAAACTATATGATACCAAAGAAAACGTATGTGTTGGTGTACAATGTCTTGTATTTCGTCGCAGTTTAATCTAGAGAATACTGGTGCACGCCTTCCGACAAAACGGCGGTTCATTGGATCTTATCTCATCAAGGATGTAGGCCATTTTGTTGAACCTCGTAAATTTGAGCGTATTCTTGCTCTTTTTTTTTTCTATTACTTTATGCGTTTTTTTTTTTTTTGGTTTGCTTTTCTACAGTATATTCTAAGTAGTAGGTCCATGTGACTTTAGGGATGTAAATGGATTGAATTCGAAGTGAATACAACATCATGCCCATTTGAATCCGTTTATAAATCCAGTATCTGAATTCATTTTGTTTAACTGTCGGATATGTAAAACCTCTAATCAAATTTGAATTCGTTTATTTAATCGAATTCATATATTATCCGGTCCGGTTCATTTATAAAAAAACTGTCTACGTCTCAGATCTTAACCAGAGCTTGGGAAGGTGCTGAAATTGAGTTTGGGAAAGTGCTTGTTGAGATTGAGCATGGGGAAGGTACTGAAATCTAGGGGTGTCAACCGATCGGGCTTAATTGGGCCTAGCCGGGCCTGGTGGGCCTTTTGGCTTGCACCTTGGCCTGCTCATTTAAGTAATCTGCCGGGCTCGGTTGGGGTTGGTCAGATTCCGGGCTTTAATTGGGCTTCTATTAATCGGGCTAATTGGGTCTTAAACGGGTTAATACACCATTAAAGCCTTTAAACAGGATTTAATTGTCTTGGATTTTAGAAACTTTTAACATATTTTATCAAACCACCAATAATTTTGGAAATAGTTTATACTTAATTACATTCAATAACTGATAAAAATAACAATACATACCTTATTCTATAGTAATAAAAAAAATGAATATTTACCTTATAAACGGTTTGGCTAGTAGGTCAGACTTAGTTGGACTTGTAAGCAGTCAAATCGATTCTCCTAAACGAATACGAACACAAATCAAATACAGATTTTCGAGTATCCGTTGACATGCCTATTTGGCTTTCCATTTGGCTCTTTACTTCGATAAGTTGTACTCACCAAAAATAGCAGTGTTTCATCCATGTCCAGTAGTGGAATTTATGGGAAGTGAGTTGACGACCATATTTGAACTGTTGCTACTCTCTCCATAAAAGGGTGTATTCAATGCACAAGGCTCTTGCATGTGCAAGATTTGGAGGGCGTGAACTACGCAATCTTACGCTAAGAATATCCAGAGGCTGTTTCGATCGCTTGACCACTAGATTAGCAACATTCGTAACTACTCTCTCCATTGGGGTTAAATGATGCTACAGTTAAAGTTTTAGGTGGTTTAGGGGTTAAAAACAGGGAGTCTTGTTCTGATTGGTCCCAGTTGATTTTAATCCGGATCGTCTCTAGAATCAGGCTGGGCCATGCTTAAGCTTTCTGTCCTCTTTCTTTCTACTTCGACCCCACTGGCTAGTGGCTATTATATTAATGTACCTTCTCTAGATACCTTTGTAACTTTACAGTACTCACTGGGTCCTTGGATGTTGGCTTCCCATCCTTTGTAGGTGGAAGACCCTTGACCCTTCATTCTATACCCGTCAACCACAAGGGAGCATGGTGGGCAGGGGGTGAAAGTGGGATGGGGTTGCAATGTTGCAGGTGGAGGTAGGGGCAGAGATGGTGCGCAGGAAAAAGGAGGGAGAGGGGAGAGGGAGTGAGGAGCAAAATTGGGATTTAAAAGAAGGGAATGGGTTTTCCGTGAGGGAGTTGGGCCTCAACGTGTTTACAGGGGCCAATAAGAAGGCACAAGTGCAACTAGTGGAGTGAGATTTGGGCATCTTAACATTGAGTATCCATCATTGTATAATTTTTCCAAACATTAGATACATCTTTTTTATGTTTTAGATAAGTTTTTCTTTTAGTTAAAAATGTTTCTTCGTTAAGTGGATAGTGCTTTCTCATTCCACCAAGAATAAGAAAATAAAGGATAGCTCTTTATCATTCCACTAGAAGAAGATACTACTTTTTCTTTCTTTTTTTAAGTGAGATACACCTTTCTCATTCCACCCAAATAATAAAAAAAAAAAAATTAAACCTTTCTCACAGTCTCAACTCTCACCCATCATTTATTCAAGAGATGATCAGATCTGACAAAGACTTGGTTTATTACGCAAAAAAGATAGTCCCCTTGGACTTGCGACATATGTAGCTGTAGTATATGTATATATATATTTCAAGCTTATGCAAGTTGATACAAGCCTTGCACAATGGATCATGATCGGTCAGAGCAAGTAAGGTTTCGAGTGTTTTGGTTAATCTTCACTGCCATTCACCTCTTCCACCTCTCATCTGCCACCTCCAACCTTGGAAACCACTCTGATCTTCTGGCTTTACTAGCTTTCAAGGATGGAATAACTCAAGACCCACTTCATATCATGAAATCCTGGAACGATTCTCTCCATTTCTGTAAGTGGGCAGGAGTCACATGCAACCTCCATGCAAACCAAAGAGTCACACTTCTCAACTTGGAATCTCAAAGGTTAGCTGGAACTTTATCTCCTTACATTGGAAATCTTACTTTCCTTTCTACTATCAACCTGCAAAATAACAGCTTCCATGGCGAGATTCCTCAAGAAATTGGTCGTTTGACACGTTTACAAGATCTCCGTTTGACGGATAATTCCATAGGAGGCAAGATTCCTTTCAATCTTACTAACTGCATGGACCTCATAACCCTTAATTTATCTTCCAACAACATCTCAGGGTACATCCCAGACCAGCTTAGTTCACTCTCCAATATACAAATTCTTGGCCTCGGACGTAACTTTCTGACGGGAAGCATCCCACCATGGTTGGGGAATTTTTCATCTCTGTTCAATCTCTCTCTCTTGCACAAAATAGTTTCCAAGGAAGCATACCTGATGACCTTGGACGGCTATGTTGCTTAGGAAAGTTTCAAGTTTCCAGAAATGATCTCTCTGGTGAAGTCCCATCGTCGCTTTACAATATCTCCTCCATTAGTTACTTTTCTGTCGCAGAAAATCATTTACAGGGTAGCCTTCCGATCAACGTAGGCCTCACTCTCCCTAACCTTCAGATATTTCTTGGGGGTTCAAACAATTTTACGGGACCCATTCCAGTGTCCTTGTCAAATGCTTCTGGGCTTGAGATGGTTGATTTCTTTGATAACCGTATCACTGGTCCTGTGCCTTGGAATCTAGGGAGCTTAAAACGTTTAAGTGTACTTAATTTTAATTACAATCATCTCGGAAGTGGGCAATCCAGTGATTTGAACTTCCTCCCCTTTTTAAATAATTGTACAAATCTGCAAGGGTTGGGTATAGCTGTCAATCGTCTAGGAGGCAAATTGCCTGATTCCATATCCAATCTCTCGACTCTGCTCAGCATATTCTTCATGGGTTCAAACCTGATTCATGGAAGCATTCCTGAGGGGATTGGTAACCTTGTCAGTCTCACACTACTTGGCATGGAGGACAACATGCTTAGTGGTAGTATTCCTGTCGCTTGGGGGAAGCTTCAGAAATTAGTGAAATTCAATTTGGCTTCTAACAGATTGTCAGGTCCAATTCCTTTCTCCCTGGGCAACTTGACCCAACTGATTGGAGTCTTCATGTCAGAGAATAACTTGGAAGGAAACATACCTGCTAGTCTTGGAAATTGTCAAAATTTGCTAGAATTGGACTTCTCTTCTAATAAACTAAATGGTACCATACCAAAAGAAGTTATAGGAATTCCTTCCCTTTCTATTTCATTTATTGTGGGACGTAATTCTTTAACTGGTTCATTACCATTAGAAGTGGGTAACTTGAAAAATCTCGGGGCGTTGGTAATCGCTGAGAACAATTTTTCAGGTGAAATACCAAACACACTTGGCAGTTGTGTTAGCTTGGAACACCTATATATGGCCGGTAACTCCTTTCATGGATCATTGCCTCTTTCCTTTGAGAATTTAAGAGCACTACAAGTTGTGGATCTTTCACGCAATAAGCTATCTGGGGTGATTCCACAGTATCTTGGGAATTTTTCATCCTTGGAGAGTCTCAATCTCTCTTTCAATGATTTTGAGGGTGAAGTACCAAAACAAGGGATCTTTGCAAATGTAAGTGCCATTTCAGTCATTGGAAACAAGGGTCTTTGTGGTGGTATACCAGAACTGCAATTACCTACATGCTCCAAAGAAACACCTCATAAAGAAGGGAAGGTTTCTGCATTA
>NW_024868954.1:0-10246 GCF_013358625.1 Macadamia integrifolia
AAAAGGAAAGAAAATAAGCAAAAAAATTATAGGAAATTTCTCTAAGTTTATTTCTCTCTTCTCTCTCCTCCACCTTAGCACTTTTGGACTCAAAAGATCTCACAATCAATTGTGGGTTTCTCCCTTTTAGGAAAGAGAAAATTGTTACTCTACCTCCTCATTCCCTATAAATACAACTCATGTAAGAGGAGGAGAGACAATTCATTCTTCTTCTAGTTTTTTTTAGTTGCTCTCTCTCTCCCTCTCTCACTCTTTGGTTTTAGTTCTTCTCTATTTTTTCTTTAATCACTTTTGTAATAGTTTTTTTATGTCAATTAATGCAAGCACTCTTTTATTTTTATTCAGTTTTTTTTTGTTTATGATTTATGCAATTGAGTTGTAATTTTTTAAGTTATAGTTCTAGGCTTAGATCTAGGTGACAAGATCACGAGCCGTGGAGCAATTTTTTTTTTTCAAGTTCAAGCATTGATTCAAGTAAGTAGGCTCCTTCAGTAGTCTTCTCTCCCCCCTCTCATCCCCTCTTCTGACTACCCTTTCTTTCTTAATTTAGGATTTTTATTTTCAGTCGTTACATTATTGCTATCATTCTCCCCCAAGGTTCATGGCTAGTGTATGTGTTGGCTTTGCCCCTCCTAGCCATAGAACCATCAATTTATTGCTTTTATTTTAATTGTCTTTCTTTCCCTAAAGTCAAGTAGAGTAACCCTTGTAAGAGTGACTCTCTGGTCAAGTAGGGAAGCTCATATTATAATGCATCCCTCGGGCTAAGTAGAGAAACTTACTTGTGAGTCTCTCTCTAGCTTCATCCCCTTTCTTTTACTTTATTTTTATTTCAGTATTTTTTTCTTTATTTATTTTATTTTTTTAATTGCGTGGGTTGTTTATTTTCAGTTATTTATTTATTTAATTTTAATTGCGTGGCTTGCGTCTTTAAATTCTTAGATGACGAATGGTTAGGACGTTATTTTAGATACATATGTTTAGGATGGTAATTAGAATTAGATCACAACCATTAATCGGTTCACTTTCGTATTATTAAAAGAAATAAAAAATAAAGTGGTTGTTTTCCCTGTGTTCGACCCGTAGCTACATTGATCCGTACGCTTGCGGTTACATTTTAAATCTCAACCAGATTACCATCGGCCACAGTAGGCTAGTTTTCATTTTCGATAATAATCACATCGTACTGTTAAAGTGGCATCCCAAAAAGTCTCATCGAATCTATCATAGTGGGTTATCCAAGATCTCACCCCCTGTTGGCAAAGGGTAGTATAAGGTATTGATTCCTAACTACAATAATATGCATGCCTTTCATAATGATACATTTGGTATAGCTAATGTGGTATCAAAATCACCATTGGCCACACCGCATCCCATGTCCAGTCTTAGCTATAGTATACCTAGAGTTAGTATGGCATTATGGTACTAAAATTACCATCGGCTACATCGCAACCCATGTCCAAGCCTAGCTTTAATGCACACATATTGTATGATGCTTTCACCAATGTGCTGATCATGATACCGAAATTCTCCTCAGCCACACCGGATCCTACGCATACACAATCCCATTCACATAAGCAATTTCAGATATAAGCAATTAACATAATTCAAAAAAAGCATACATGAGATCATAGTTTTAAACACATGAGTGCCATGACATACATTAGTTCTAAAATTTGAAACACTCCAAAGCATAGCTATTAAGGCAGAGAGATGACTGAGGTGTTTGAGGGTATTTCAGAGCGCCTTGGTAAGGCGTCACATTATCGAATAAAACATTCTAGTGCTTTTTATGTAACCATTCTATTTGGCTCAAATAGCATATTAAAATTATATAATACTGATCATATATCAAATAAAGATTAAAGGTTTATAAAAAAACAAACAAACAAACAAACAAACAAACAACAAAAAACAAAAAACAAAAAAAAAAAAATCAATAAAGTGAATAAACTAAGTTCCTCTTCATAATGCTAAAAAAAATTTATGCTCAACATATTAATTCTAACTAAAAGTTCACATAAACATAATCTTTTTAGAAAAATTAAACTCAGCATAGTCATAAATTTATTTCTATATCAGTAGCACATCTCTAAAGATTTTGTTAGATCATAGGGTGCATTACATTTAATCAAAATTTATAATAGTTCCACTAGATCTAGAAAATAACTGGTTAGTTTTCGTCATGTATATGCTCATGGTATGTCCACTACACTCTACACGAATACAATTGGGTAATAATTAGGGATTTGTTTTTGTCATATTGGCATTAAGCAGTTAAAAAGGTAGTAAGGAGACTAACAAATGCATTTCAATAGTTACTGCCAGATATATTCCACGAAAATAAAAAAGAGGTGGTGACGAGGAGTTAATTAATTCTGAAAAACAACCCTCTATGTCCCATAAAATAACAGGAGAGCCCTTACTTTGATATGAAAGTAAAAAAAAAAAAAATTAGATTGGTATCAAGGTCCCGCTAGTCAAGAAGAAGAAGATGGGAGAAAATTGCAATCAAGGTGCTACTGGTAAAGAAGAAGAAGGGAAAAAAAAACTAATCAGGGTGTTGCTAGTTAATAAAAAGAGAAAAAAAAAAGAAAGATAGTGCAATAGAGGAGTGTCGAGGAACAAGCATAATAGGAAAAAAAATAAAACCTGACAGAGGGGGAGAAGAACAAAAACAAGAAAAAAAATCACAATAGAGAAGGAGGAAAAGAAGAAGGGGGAAAATTTGCAATCAGGGTATCGTTGGTCAAGAAGAAGAGGAAAAAAAAAAACAGATTACAACAATGAAGAGTAGAGGAACAAGCAGAATAGGAAAAAGCTCGATAGAGGAGTCGAGGTCGGAGGAGGAGAAGAACAAGAATAAGAAAAAAAAATCACAACAGAGAAGGAGGAAAAGAAGAGAACTTACCATTACTAAAGCCACGGTTCATGGGCACCGAAATCGGAGTCACTGTCGTTTGAGCTGGAGCAAAAGTTAGAGTTGTTGCAGGTTGGAGCAAGAGGTGAGGGTGAAAAAAAAAAGAAAAAAAATTTGCAACAAAGGATGAAGAGGAGAAGAATAAGAAGAGAACTTAACACCACTGGAGCCAGGTTTGTGGTCTCCAAAGTTGGAGTCGCTAGATCTAAAGTGGAGCATGAGTGGGAGCGGGAGCAGGAGCAGGAGAAGGAGAGAGTGGAGGGTTTCATTTTCACCCCTAACACAAAGCTAGGTTGTGTGAGACTGTGAGGGTTGGTTTTGATTATTAGGCCTTTTTATGTGATTCGGTGTGACGCAGTGTACATGGATTTTGGACAAAAGTGTCAGGCCACCACTCAACCTGTCAATTGACTAGGTGAAGAAGTTCCCAAGAAAAAATTCCCAGAAAATGCCTCACTAGGCTTCACCAAAAATGATTTTCTCTTATAGGGGTAAACAATATCAAAAGGTATCCAAAAGGGTCCCCTAGAAGGTCCCTTAAAATCCCCCAAAACTTCCCTAAGGACGGTTCTGTAAGGTCCATTGGTAGATGTCACCGGTCGATGTATGTTCTACCAGTGACAACACAGAGGCCAATTCCAATTTTACATCTCAGACTCTCCACCGATCTATTAGTGGTTGATACTAGTAACTTAAATACACGCTGATTTTCATCAGATCATACAGCGGTAGATGAGCACCGGCTGATAGTATATCTACTGGTGGGTATCTATCGATGACAGCCTAGAAAGTGTTGTACACCTGGGGTCCGATGGTCGTGTTTGGTTCTGTGGGGTTTGTAAAGGGTCTTCTCACCTTTCATTTATTCTCAGGTACTTATGTTTTATTGGATCAATTAGGAGCTTGTCGATTCTTCGACCGAAACCCTAAACCCATTTTGAGCTAAAATGCGCCAGAGCTTGGGAAACACTTTTAGAGCTCAGGAAAGGCACAGGGGAGTGCAATGTACACTACCCCGGCTAGCAAAATTCACCAAGGTTAAGGTGTACCCCTCTAACCTGGAAAAGCCCCTGATTCTAAACTACCAAAACCCAAAACGGAGAGAGGAAAAGGGGTTGGGGAAGAGCTCCCTTACCTAAGGATGTGCTAGCAACAAGGAGGAGGAGTCGTGACCTTCCTTGTCTTCCTTCCTTTTCTAGGGCTTGTGAAATGAGCTCACAAGCTCATCTCTTGCCTTATATAGTTAGGCTCATTAGCGCATGTTTGCTTGCATAGTGAGTTTTGACCAAATGATTGAACTTGTCGGTTAGGTCATAGGGATCCACCACTCAGGTTTCATGAGGTACATGAGCAAAGTAAGTGGATCCCATGTGGTGTGGGGATAAGGATTGAATACCCATTCCTCGTATGACGTGTCCCATGAGAGAAAAATGCAATTCTCAATAGCAAAACCCACCAGTTGATGTCCCCAGTAGATCACCGACTAATCGGTGGCCAAGTTTTACTATTGTAATTAGCTCGTTTCCAGCCCTTTTTTCTTACACCTAGGATGGTCTCCTAGGGATTTGTGCATGGCTATTTGAGGGAAATTTCTATCATGCAAACAAGGTCAAGTGAAGGGGTATTTGATCACTTACCACCAAGGCTTAGGAGGTCTTGATCCCCTTCAATTTGATTGACACTGTTTGAACTGGCATGAGAGGTCATTCCTTCCCTTCAAACAGTAAACTGCTGCTATCCACAGGTCACCAATGCTGACACTTTTTGGTGCATCACCTACTATTAAAAGTTCAAATTGAACTGAATTTGAGTATGAGTGTGATAGTACGTGTGATGAAGTGGGAGAAGTGGTAATGAAATGGTAACTAAATATCTAACTAAATATCCTATGTGACGACCCAAGAATACAGCGAGTACCAGACCTGCCTGAGAGATCAATATGGTGTCTCCACCAAGAATACGGCAAGTACTGGGAGTTTGGGAGATTGATGAAGGTGTGCAAACTTTAGTCCCACATTGCTTAGGGAGAGATTACTAGGCTAGTTGATAACCTCTAGCCTCCTTAACATAGCACAACGCATTTTAAAGGGGCCAAAGAGGACAATATTGTGCAATGTTAATGGGGCTGGAGCATTACAAATGGTATCAAAGCGGACCCTGACAGAGTGTGGGGCCACAGTGGGGACACTGTACTGAAAGGGGGAAGTGTGACTACCCAAGAATATGGTAAGTACCAGACTTACCTAAGAGATCGATGAAGGTGTGCAAACTTTAGTCCCACATCACCTAGGGAGAGATTACTCGGCTAGGTGTGTAAACTTTAGTCCCACATTGCCTAGGGAGAGATTACTGGGCTAGTTAATAACCTCTAGTCTCCTTAATATGACAAAACGCGTTTTAAAGCTTTGAGTTCCATGGACTAAAGAGGATAATATTGTGCAAGGTTAATGGGGTCGGGGCATTACAAATGGTAATAGAGTAGACCCCCTTAGCATGTGAGGCCATAGCAGGGACGCTGTGCCGAAAGTGAAAAAGTTATGAATGTCACACCCCGTTCACATAGAACCGGTGACCGGTGACCGGTGACCGGGTTAACTCCACCGGTGACCGGTGACCGGTGACCGATGACCGGGTTAACTCCGGTTAACCCAAACCTGCCAGGATCATCTGATACAGTACCCAACCACAGCATACACACATCTAAGATAATCGTTCAAAAGTTCAACGAAAGACTTAATTTACCTGAAAATACCCCAATATACTTGATACCCAAATTGTAGTATATAGATAAATACATGTGGGCATGTATGCATGATATTTACACAAAAAAAATAACAATTCACGTATCAAGTACACAAAAAGGGATCATCAAAAGAATCAAAAAGTAAAACTCTGTACGGCGTCAATACTGCAGTCCCGCAGCACAGCCCTCGCACGTGCAATCCGTACCATTCTCATACTCCTCGGGGACCTACCAATCCTCATCGGGAAACTCAACTGTGGGGCCCCACCCTTGATCTTCAGGCTGGTGACCTGTAAAATCATCTAAAAGAGGTGTGCAAGTGGGATGAGCTCACTAACTCAGTAAGTGAAAAGAAGGACCACACAACAATCCACACAACAATCACATCCATATGCACTATATGCTATGCAATTTATTTTAAATCTCATCCACCTAAACAACATTACTAAGTCTTTGGTTTAGTGCTACTACAATCATAGTGCGTGTATACTCCGGGTACCAACCGTGAACTCCATCCCATGATACGCCCATAGGGTTGTGGGAGAAGGCCACCGTGAGTACTCCGAAAAGTAAAGCATGCCGACTATCGGATCTCAAGATAAAAGTAAATGACAGAAAGTAAAGGTGCTGACCCTAGCAATTTAAAAGCAGTACGATTGGCCCTCTTGAATATACCAATGAGGTTGCCGACTGTTCTAATGACCAGCCGGGCATATGTCTAACCACCATAGTGACCCGACAACCGTAACCACTGCTTCCCCCCAAGTGATAACCCAACATCTCAACCCCTACTAGGAAGGGTCGTAGCACGGGAAGATGATAACCCTAAACCGCATGCTCTTATATGACATAGTACGATTGTATAGTGCCACCGCATCCCATTCCACGGGCCACCAATGCACTCGTTTCCAAGTCGACTATGGTATCTAGTCTAATAATGTATCATGCACAGTGATCCCATCATTCATCACATAAGCACATAAATCATTTAGCATTGAAAATGTAAAGCATAACACACATGACATAATTATATGAGGATGACTAAGCTACACATAATTTGCATGATGACATGGCTAGTCTAGATACAATTGAATGATACCAAATAAGCCTTAAAATAAATTCAAACATCCTCTCCCCACTTACTTGTTGTGTACAAAGACTCACGCCCGGTACGGATGAGATCCGACGCGAGAAACGTAAATTTTTGTGAACCTATCATAAGTAAAAGGGGTTAGCATTTCACCACTTTAGGGTCAAAACTAACAAGATTCAATGGTTAAATCATGTTTAGAATCATAAAAGAAGGTTGCACGTCCATTTTGGGTCCATTTAGACACAAAATCACGTTGGGAGCATCTCTCGTGGGTCGGACAGCCCACCTGTCACGGCCCACCGGTCTTCTCAAGTGGGTGGGTCAGCCCGCCGGTCATCTCAGGTGGGCTGTCAGCTCGCTGATCGGCCCACCGGTGGGGATCGAGGGCCTACCCTCTCAAGCGGGTGCCCTCAGGCGGACTATTCGGCCCATCATTCCCGGCCCACCTAAGAGGGCGGAAACTTGCCTTCTTCCTTGAAACTTTTCTCAACTTTTGGGATATCAAATGGGGCTTTTCCAATCACATTTTCCACACATTCAAGGTCTTATAAGATAATTCTAACCTAGATCTAAGTTAGATTTAAGGATTGAAAAGCCATCTTACCTTCTTTGCTCAAGAACTCTTTCAAAACCCCAAAATCACTTCTTAGCTCAAGAAATCACCAATGCTTCTCCAATCTTATAAACACTTCTTCAAATCCTTCAAAATCAACACATAAACCATATGTTAAACCTTATATTCATCATCTCAAGGGGGATTTACAAGACCTCAAGGAACTCTACCCAAATCAAGGGTTTAACTTGGGTTTGGTGAAAGTTTAAGAAGTATAGCCTTTGCTCACCTCCAATCGTAGCTCTCGCATTGGGGATCAATCTTCTGGCGTCGGAATGAGAAGATCAAACCTTGGCGCCACTTAAATCCTTTCCTTCCTCCTCTTCCTTCCCCTTTCTTCTTCTCCGTTCTCTTTTCTCCCTTCTTTTCTCTCTCCTCTTTACTCTTCTCACCAAACTCCTTAGTGTAATAATGAGAAAATGAAAAACAAAATAATGTTATTTATACTTTTTAAAACATCTAGTAATCACATGGGTGGGTCACTCAGGTGGGCGGATGCGCCCGCCTGTGACCGCCCACCTGAGGGCCGAAAATTGGCCAACAAGTGGGATTTTGATGGAATTCGACTCTTGGTATGTATCTCACTCTCGGCACATGTTATATTATACATATGCACTCTAGGATACAACTACATATCAGCATTACCCGTACATGGCCTTATGATACGTGCATGTGCATGACTTGGATACACCCATCTCCTCTAGCACTGACTCAGACTTGTCTGGCCAACCTGTGTTCAAAGTCACCCTTGCCATCATGGTCCATAAGGAACCCACCTTAACCCTCTCTGGTTCGGGTCCTGCATGGTTAAATAGGGTCAATCGTGTAATTAGACTGGTTTAAAAAGTAAGGTATCACAATGAGACCCAAGAATATGGTAAGTACAAGACCCGCCTGGAAGATCGGTGAGGTGTCTCCACCAAGAATACGACAAGTACCAGGGGTTTGGGAGATCGATGAATATGTACAAACTTTAGTCCCACATCGCCCAGGGAGAGATTACTAGGCTAATTAATAATCTCTAGCCTCCTTAATATGGTATAATGCATTTTAAAGTTTTGAGGCTCACGAGTCAAAGAGGATAATATTGTACAAGGTTAATGGGGCCGGGGCATTACATCCTACCCTATTTAGTAGGAGGGACAATAGAACGAAAGTATGATTATCATCCAACGAGTTTCTATAATTTTTCTTTTAAGAAGAAGGATAGGCGATCTCCCAATCATACCAACACTTTCTATAAATTATCTTATTTGTCCTTCCTCCGCTAGTCACGATCGGTAACCCAGTCAAGTGTGCATGTACCAACTTGGTATCAAAGCCTAGGTATAGAATCAGAGGCGATTATGGAATGATGGGTGGCGAAGCTGGAGGAAGATGTTCGTGCACTTCAAGAGGGATAGCAACAAATCCTCTTGAAGCAACAACAAATTCTTACAAAACTCACTAAGTTTCTTGAGAAGAGGATTACTCAACCCACCAACACTAAATTAATGGTTGTTCTAAGTTCGCGAGAATCCACCTCAAAGCCAACCATGTCCAATGAACATTGTCTTCAAATCATTGAAGATAAGATTAGAACTGTAATGGCCAGACAAGAATGGTTGTTCAAGCAAAGGTAGCAATGTCAACTTTTCAAAACTATGGTCGACAATCAACAAACCTTGGAATAGCACTTTGTAAATCAGAATAGCTATGGATGACTTCTGGAAGATGGTGGTTATGAGAAACTTCCTAATGTTGTTTTTTATTTGTCCTTCCTATATAATCTTGGAGTTAACCAGATTTTTAAGTTGGAGCCTCCTTGACCACAACTACGATGTCTTGTCCTTGAGGACAATGACATTTTTTAAGAGAGAAGGAATGTTATGGACGAATAAGCTTCCTCTTTAGAAGATGGAATGATATGGCTAATGTGGATGATGTGGCAATAAAAGAGTTATTTAATTATATAGTTATCTTTGTATTAGAATTAAGAGAGTTGTCATATTATGTGGAAGGCATGGATAGTTAGTAGGAATTGGTTATTAGGAGTTAGTGTTTAGTAGAAGTTATAAGAAGTGGATATAATTTAGGATTTTGTTATTGTATGAAGTAGTGGGTGTAGATATGATTTTTTTTTTTTTTTTTGGCTAACAAAAGGTATCCAGGCCTTTCGACCTAACTAGTCTCGCAGACCCATATTAACCCCAAAATCGCATGGACTGGGTCATACTAGGGTTGAATGAGAATCATTCAACTTTCATTAAAAGTAGTGAAGAGCACTAAACACCACTGTGTGAGTGGCCCAAAGAGGTAAGAGGAGTCAAACTTAGAATCACGCGCTTCTTGACGTGAAAGAAGTGGTAAAGAAATGGAAACTAAATGTAATTAAATATCCTACACTATTTATTAGGAGGGACCACTGTTAGCAAAAACGCGTTAAAACTCTGTTTTAAACACGTTCTTGTTTTTTACTATTTAAAACATGTTTTTCTGTATGTTTCTCGAAGATACTTGAGAAAACTGCAAATGACAAGCATTCCCAGTCTAAACACGTTTAAAACGCGTTTAAACACGTTCCCATTTTTTTACCTTTTTTAAGGCTTAACTTGTTGAATATAATGTCTATTTAATCGACCATATTTCTCTCTTCCGAACTCTAATCGACCTGATTCTTTCGCCGGCTTGAAGCTAACTCAATGACCTATATTTCTCATGATATCACCTTCAACTCAATATCAATATATGAATCTTGAAATTGAGATACAAAATGATGCATTTGTTGAAAAATGTTTCTAAAGTGATGACTCCCAACTCAAACTGAACATATATTACCCCAAGAGTGTGTTGACTATGTTGACAACAATGACCAACATCATTGCCAAGCCACGTTGC